>NW_027278716.1:0-142444 GCF_030028105.1 Mobula birostris | reverse complement strand
AAGATATAAGAGGTGCACAAAAACACAGCGATATAGGAGAAGTTAAGAGAGGTGCATGAAAACACAGCGATATAGAGGGAGGTATGAGAGGTGCACGAAAACACAGCGATACAGGGGAAGGTATGGGAGGTGCTCGAAAACAGGGCGTTATAGGGGACGGTATGAGATTTGTATGAAAACACGGCGATATACGGGAAGCTATGAGAGGTGCGCGAAAACACGGTGATATAGGGGGAAGCTATGAGAGGTGAGCAATAACACAGCGATAAAGGTGAATCTATGGGATGTGCGCGAAAACACAGCGATATAGGGGATGCTATGGGATGTGCGTGAAAACACAGTGATATAGGTGACGGTATGAGATGTGTATGAAACACGCAATATAGGGAAGGTATGAGAGGTGCCCGAAAACACAGCATTGTAGGGGACGCTATGGGACGTGCGCGAAAACTCGGCGATATAGGGGAAATTATGAGAGTTGCGCGAAAACACGGCGATATAGGGGAAGGTATGAGAGGTGTGCGAGAAAACAGCAATATAGGGGAAATTCTAAGAGTGCGCGAAAACATGGCAATACAGGAGAATGTATCAGAGGTGCGAGAAAACACAGCGATATAGGGGAAGTAATGAGAGGAGCAAAAACATAGCGATATAGGTGAAAACATGCGAGGTGCGCAAAAACACAGCGATATAGGGGAAGCTATGAGAGGTGAGCAATAACACAGCGATCAAGGTGAAGCTATGGGTTGTGCGCGAAAACAGCGATGTAGTCGAAGCTATGGGAGGTGCACGAAAACATAGCGATATAGGGGAAGGTATGAGAGGTGTGCAAAAACACGGCAATATAGGGCAAGCTGTGAGAGGTGTGCAATAACACAGCGAGAAAGTTGAATCTATGGGATGTGCGCAAAAAGACAGCGATATAGGGGAAGGTATGAGAAGTGCGCAAGGCACAGCAATATTGGGGATGTTATGGGAGGTGCGTGAATACACAGCGATATAGGGGGACGTTATGAGATGTGCATTAAAATGCAGCGATATTAAGGAAGAAATAAGAGGTGCAGAAAACAAGGGCTATATAGGAGAAATTATGAGAGGTGCGAGAAAACACGGCGATACAGGGGAATGTATCAGAGGTGCGAGAAAGCACAGCGATATAGGGGACGTTATGAGATGTGCATGAAAACACAGCGATATAGGGGAAGATATGAGAGGTACACGAAGGCACAGCGATATAGGTGGATGCTATGGGATGTGCGTAAAAACACAGTGATATAGGAGACGGTATGAGATGTGCATGAAAACACAACGATATAGGGGAAGATATGAGAGGTACAGGAAGGCACAGCGATATAACGGATGGTATGGGATGTGCGTGAAAACACAGTGATATAGGAGACGGTATGAGATATGCATGAAAACACGGCGATATGGGAGAATGTATCAGAGGTGCGAGAAAACACAGCGATATAGGGGATGCTATGGGATGTGCGTAAAAACACAGTGATATAGGAGACGGTATGAGATGTGCATGAAAACACAACGATATAGGGGAAGATATGAGAGGTACAGGAAGGCACAGCGATATAACGGATGGTATGGGATGTGCGTGAAAACACAGTGATATAGGTGACGGTATGAGATGTGCATGAAAACACGGCAATATAGGGAAGGTATGAGAGGTGCCCGAAAACACAGCATTATAGGGGACGCTATGGGACGTGCGCGAAAACTCGGCGATATAGGGGAAATTATGAGAGGTGCGCGAAAACACGGCGATACAGGTGAATGTATCAGAGGTGCGAGAAAACACAGCGAGGTAGGGGAAGTAATGAGAGGATCGAAAACATAGCGATCTAGTGAAGACATGAGAGGTGCGCGAAAACACAGCGATATAGGGGAAGCTATGAAAGGTGAGCAAAAAACACGGCGATATAAGGAAGCTCTGAGAGGTGTGCAAAAACACAGTGATAAAGTTGAATCTAAGGGATGTTGCGAAAAGACACCGATATAGGGGAAGGTATGGGAGGTGCGCAAGGCACAGCGATATAGGGGATGCTATGGGAGGTGATTGAATTCACAGCGATATAGGGGACGTTATGAGATGTGCAGGAAGAAGCAGCAATATTAGGGAAGATATAAGCAGGTGCACAAAAACACAGCGATATAGGAAAAGTTATGAGAGGTGCGTGAAAACACAGCGATATAAGGGAGGTATGAGAGGTGCACGAAAAACAGGGCGATATAGGGGAATGTATCAGAGGTGTGAGAAAACACAGCGATATAGGGGAAGTAATGAGAGGAGCGAAAACATAGCGATCTAGGTGAAGACATGAGAGGTGCGCGAAAACACGGCGATATAGGGGAAGCTACGAGAGGTGTGCAAAAACACGGCAATATAGGGCAAGCTGTGAGAGGTGTGCAATAACACAGCGAGAAAGTTGAATCTATGGATGTGCGCAAAAAGACAGCGATATAGGGGAAGGTATGAGAAGTGCGCAAGGCACAGCAATATTGGGGATGTTATGGGAGGTGCGTGAATACACAGCGATATAGGGGACGTTATGAGATGTGCATTAAAATGCAGCGATATTAAGGAAGAAATAAGAGGTGCAGAAAACAAGGGCTATATAGGAGAAATTATGAGAGGTGCGAGAAAACACGGCGATACAGGGGAATGTATCAGAGGTGCGAGAAAGCACAGCGATATAGGGGACGTTATGAGATGTGCATGAAAACACAGCGATATAGGGGAAGATATGAGAGGTACACGAAGGCACAGCGATATAGGGGATGCTATGGGATGTGCGTAAAAACACAGTGATATAGAGACGGTATGAGATATGCATGAAAACACGGCGATATGGGAGAATGTATCAGAGGTGCGAGAAAACACAGCGATATAGGGGAAGTAATGAGAGGAGCGAAAACATAGCGATAAAGGGGAAGCTATGAAAGGTGAGAAAAAACACGGCGATATAAGGGGAAGCTCTGAGAGGTGTGCAATAACACAGTGATAAAGTTGAATCTATGGGATGTGTGCGAAAAGACACCGATATAGGGGAAGGTATGGGAGGTGCGCAAGGCACAGCGATATAGGGGATGCTATGGGAGGTGCGTGAATACACAGCGATATAGGGGACGTTATGAGATGTGCAGGAAGAATCAGCGATATTAGGGAAGATATAAGAGGTGCACAAAAACACAGCGATATAGGAGAAGTTAAGAGAGGTGCATGAAAACACAGCGATATAGAGGGAGGTATGAGAGGTGCACGAAAACACAGCGATACAGGGGAAGGTATGGGAGGTGCTCGAAAACAGGGCGTTATAGGGGACGGTATGAGATTTGTATGAAAACACGGCGATATACGGGAAGCTATGAGAGGTGCGCGAAAACACGGTGATATAGGGGAAGCTATGAGAGGTGAGCAATAACACAGCGATAAAGGTGAATCTATGGGATGTGCGCGAAAAACACAGCGATATAGGGGATGCTATGGGATGTGCGTGAAAACACAGTGATATAGGTGACGGTATGAGATGTGTATGAAAACACGGCAATATAGGGGAAGGTATGAGAGGTGCCCGAAACACAGCATTATAGGGGACGCTATGGGACGTGCGCGAAAACTCGGCGATATAGGGGAAATTATGAGAGTTGCGCGAAAACAACGGCGATATAGGGAAGGTATGAGAGGTGTGCGAGAAAACAGCAATATAGGGGAAATTCTAAGAGTGCGCGAAAACATGGGCAATACAGGAGAATGTATCAGAGGTGCGAGAAAACACAGCGATATAGGGGAAGTAATGAGAGGAGCAAAAACATAGCGATATAGGTGAAAACATGCGAGGTGCGCAAAAACACAGCGATATAGGGGAAGCTATGAGAGGTGAGCAATAACACAGCGATCAAGGTGAAGCTATGGGTTGTGCGCGAAAACAGCGATGTAGTCGAAGCTATGGAGGTGCACGAAAACATAGCGGATATAGGGGAAGGTATGAGAGGTGCGCGAAGGCACAGTGATATAGGGGATGCTACGGGAGGTGGCGCGAATGCACAGCGATATAGGGGACGTTATGAGATGTGCATTAAAATGCAGCGATATTAAGGAAGAAATAAGAGGTGCAGAAAACAAGGGCGATATAGGAGAAGTTATGAGGGGTGTGTGAAAACACAACGATATAGGGGAATGTATGAGAGATGCACGAAAACACAGCGATATAGGGGAAGGTCTGGGAGGTGCGCGAAAAACACAGCGATATAGGGGATGCTATGGGATGTGCGTGAAATCACAGTGATATAGGAGACGGTATGAGATGTGCATGATAACACGGCAATATAGGGGAAGGTATGAGAGGTGCGCGAAAACACAGCGATATAGGGGATGCTATGGGATGTGCGTGAAAACACAGTGATATAGGTGACGGTATGAGATGTGCATGAAAACACGGCAATATAGGAGAAGGTATGAGAGGTGCCCGAAAACACAGCATTATAGGGGACGCTATGGGACGTGCGCGAAAACACGGCGATACAGGTGAATGTATCAGAGGTGCGAGAAAACACAGCGAGGTAGGGGAAGTAATGAGAGGATCGAAAACATAGCGATCTAGGTGAAGACATGAGAGGTGCGCGAAAACACAGCGATATAGGGGAAGCTATGAAAGGTGAGCAAAAACACGGCGATATAAGGGAAGCCTTGAGAGGTGTGCAAAAACACAGTGATAAAGTTGAATCTAAGGGATGTTGCGAAAAGACACCGATATAGGGGAAGGTATGGGAGTTGCGCAAGGCACAGCGATATAGGGGATGCTATGGGAGGTGATTGAATTCACAGCGATATAGGGGACGTTATGAGATGTGCAGGAAGAAGCAGCAATATTAGGGAAGATATAAGAGGTGCACAAAAACACAGCGATATAGGAAAAGTTATGAGAGGTGCGTGAAAACACAGCGATATAGAGGGAGGTATGAGAGGTGCACGAAAACAGGGCGATATAGGGGAATGTATCAGAGGTGTGAGAAAACACAGCGATATAGGGGAAGTAATGAGAGGAGCGAAAACATAGCGATCTAGGTGAAGACATGAGAGGTGCGCGAAAACAGGGCGATATAGGGGAAGCTACAAGAGGTGTGCAAAAACACGGCAATATAGGGCAAGCTGTGAGAGGTGTGCAATAACACAGCGAGAAAGTTGAATCTATGGGATGTGCGCAAAAAGACAGCGATATAGGGGAAGGTATGAGAAGTGCGCAAGGCACAGCAATATTGGGGATGTTATGGGAGGTGCGTGAATACACAGCGATATAGGGGACGTTATGAGATGTGCATTAAAATGCAGCGATATTAAGGAAGAAATAAGAGGTGCAGAAAACAAGGGCTATATAGGAGAAATTATGAGAGGTGCGAGAAAACACGGCGATACAGGGGAATGTATCAGAGGTGCGAGAAAGCACAGCGATATAGGGGACGTTATGAGATGTGCATGAAAACACAGCGATATAGGGGAAGATATGAGAGGTACACGAAGGCACAGCGATATAGGGGATGCTATGGGATGTGCGTAAAAACACAGTGATATAGGAGACGGTATGAGATGTGCATGAAAACACAACGATATAGGGGAAGATATGAGAGGTACAGGAAGGCACAGCGATATAACGGATGGTATGGGATGTGCGTGAAAACACAGTGATATAGGAGACGGTATGAGATATGCATGAAAACACGGCGATATGGGAGAATGTATCAGAGGTGCGAGAAAACACAGCGATATAGGGGAAGTAATGAGAGGAGCGAAAACATAGCGATAAAGGGGAAGCTATGAAAGGTGAGAAAAAACACGGCGATATAAGGGAAGCTCTGAGAGGTGTGCAATAACACAGTGATAAAGTTGAATCTATGGGATGTGTGCGAAAAGACACCGATATAGGGGAAGGTATGGGAGGTGCGCAAGGCACAGCGATATAGGGGATGCTATGGGAGGTGCGTGAATACACAGCGATATAGGGGACGTTATGAGATGTGCAGGAAGAATCAGCGATATTAGGGAAGATATAAGAGGTGCACAAAAACACAGCGATATAGGAGAAGTTAAGAGAGGTGCATGAAAACACAGCGATATAGAGGGAGGTATGAGAGGTGCACGAAAACACAGCGATACAGGGGAAGGTATGGGAGGTGCTCGAAAACAGGGCGTTATAGGGGACGGTATGAGATTTGTATGAAAACACGGCGATATACGGGAAGCTATGAGAGGTGCGCGAAAACACGGTGATATAGGGGAAGCTATGAGAGGTGAGCAATAACACAGCGATAAAGGTGAATCTATGGGATGTGCGCGAAAACACAGCGATATAGGGGATGCTATGGGATGTGCGTGAAAACACAGTGATATAGGTGACGGTATGAGATGTGTATGAAAACACGGCAATATAGGGGAAGGTATGAGAGGTGCCCGAAAACACAGCATTGTAGGGGACGCTATGGGACGTGCGCGAAAACTCGGCGATATAGGGGAAATTATGAGAGTTGCGCGAAAACACGGCGATATAGGGGAAGGTATGAGAGGTGTGCGAGAAAACAGCAATATAGGGGAAATTCTAAGAGTGCGCGAAAACATGGCAATACAGGAGAATGTATCAGAGGTGCGAGAAAACACAGCGATATAGGGGAAGTAATGAGAGGAGCAAAAACATAGCGATATAGGTGAAAACATGCGAGGTGCGCAAAAACACAGCGATATAGGGGAAGCTATGAGAGGTGAGCAATAACACAGCGATCAAGGTGAAGCTATGGGTTGTGCGCGAAAACAGCGATGTAGTCGAAGCTATGGGAGGTGCACGAAAACATAGCGATATAGGGGAAGGTATGAGAGGTGTGCAAAAACACGGCAATATAGGGCAAGCTGTGAGAGGTGTGCAATAACACAGCGAGAAAGTTGAATCTATGGGATGTGCGCAAAAAGACAGCGATATAGGGGAAGGTATGAGAAGTGCGCAAGGCACAGCAATATTGGGGATGTTATGGGAGGTGCGTGAATACACAGCGATATAGGGGACGTTATGAGATGTGCATTAAAATGCAGCGATATTAAGGAAGAAATAAGAGGTGCAGAAAACAAGGGCTATATAGGAGAAATTATGAGAGGTGCGAGAAAACACGGCGATACAGGGGAATGTATCAGAGGTGCGAGAAAGCACAGCGATATAGGGGACGTTATGAGATGTGCATGAAAACACAGCGATATAGGGGAAGATATGAGAGGTACACGAAGGCACAGCGATATAGGGGATGCTATGGGATGTGCGTAAAAACACAGTGATATAGGAGACGGTATGAGATGTGCATGAAAACACAACGATATAGGGGAAGATATGAGAGGTACAGGAAGGCACAGCGATATAACGGATGGTATGGGATGTGCGTGAAAACACAGTGATATAGGAGACGGTATGAGATATGCATGAAAACACGGCGATATGGGAGAATGTATCAGAGGTGCGAGAAAACACAGCGATATAGGGGATGCTATGGGATGTGCGTAAAAACACAGTGATATAGGAGACGGTATGAGATGTGCATGAAAACACAACGATATAGGGGAAGATATGAGAGGTACAGGAAGGCACAGCGATATAACGGATGGTATGGGATGTGCGTGAAAACACAGTGATATAGGTGACGGTATGAGATGTGCATGAAAACACGGCAATATAGGGGAAGGTATGAGAGGTGCCCGAAAACACAGCATTATAGGGGACGCTATGGGACGTGCGCGAAAACTCGGCGATATAGGGGAAATTATGAGAGGTGCGCGAAAACACGGCGATACAGGTGAATGTATCAGAGGTGCGAGAAAACACAGCGAGGTAGGGGAAGTAATGAGAGGATCGAAAACATAGCGATCTAGGTGAAGACATGAGAGGTGCGCGAAAACACAGCGATATAGGGGAAGCTATGAAAGGTGAGCAAAAACACGGCGATATAAGGGAAGCTCTGAGAGGTGTGCAAAAACACAGTGATAAAGTTGAATCTAAGGGATGTTGCGAAAAGACACCGATATAGGGGAAGGTATGGGAGGTGCGCAAGGCACAGCGATATAGGGGATGCTATGGGAGGTGATTGAATTCACAGCGATATAGGGGACGTTATGAGATGTGCAGGAAGAAGCAGCAATATTAGGGAAGATATAAGAGGTGCACAAAAACACAGCGATATAGGAAAAGTTATGAGAGGTGCGTGAAAACACAGCGATATAGAGGGAGGTATGAGAGGTGCACGAAAACAGGGCGATATAGGGGAATGTATCAGAGGTGTGAGAAAACACAGCGATATAGGGGAAGTAATGAGAGGAGCGAAAACATAGCGATCTAGGTGAAGACATGAGAGGTGCGCGAAAACACGGCGATATAGGGGAAGCTACGAGAGGTGTGCAAAAACACGGCAATATAGGGCAAGCTGTGAGAGGTGTGCAATAACACAGCGAGAAAGTTGAATCTATGGGATGTGCGCAAAAAGACAGCGATATAGGGGAAGGTATGAGAAGTGCGCAAGGCACAGCAATATTGGGGATGTTATGGGAGGTGCGTGAATACACAGCGATATAGGGGACGTTATGAGATGTGCATTAAAATGCAGCGATATTAAGGAAGAAATAAGAGGTGCAGAAAACAAGGGCTATATAGGAGAAATTATGAGAGGTGCGAGAAAACACGGCGATACAGGGGAATGTATCAGAGGTGCGAGAAAGCACAGCGATATAGGGGACGTTATGAGATGTGCATGAAAACACAGCGATATAGGGGAAGATATGAGAGGTACACGAAGGCACAGCGATATAGGGGATGCTATGGGATGTGCGTAAAAACACAGTGATATAAGAGACGGTATGAGATATGCATGAAAACACGGCGATATGGGAGAATGTATCAGAGGTGCGAGAAAACACAGCGATATAGGGGAAGTAATGAGAGGAGCGAAAACATAGCGATAAAGGGGAAGCTATGAAAGGTGAGAAAAAACACGGCGATATAAGGGAAGCTCTGAGAGGTGTGGAATAACACAGTGATAAAGTTGAATCTATGGGATGTGTGCGAAAAGACACCGATATAGGGGAAGGTATGGGAGGTGCGCAAGGCACAGCGATATAGGGGATGCTATGGGAGGTGCGTGAATACACAGCGATATAGGGGACGTTATGAGATGTGCAGGAAGAATCAGCGATATTAGGGAAGATATAAGAGGTGCACAAAAACACAGCGATATAGGAGAAGTTAAGAGAGGTGCATGAAAACACAGCGATATAGAGGGAGGTATGAGAGGTGCACGAAAACACAGCGATACAGGGGAAGGTATGGGAGGTGCTCGAAAACAGGGCGTTATAGGGGACGGTATGAGATTTGTATGAAAACACGGCGATATACGGGAAGCTATGAGAGGTGCGCGAAAACACGGTGATATAGGGGAAGCTATGAGAGGTGAGCAATAACACAGCGATAAAGGTGAATCTATGGGATGTGCGCGAAAACACAGCGATATAGGGGATGCTATGGGATGTGCGTGAAAACACAGTGATATAGGTGACGGTATGAGATGTGTATGAAAACACGGCAATATAGGGGAAGGTATGAGAGGTGCCCGAAAACACAGCATTATAGGGGACGCTATGGGACGTGCGCGAAAACTCGGCGATATAGGGGAAATTATGAGAGTTGCGCGAAAACACGGCGATATAGGGGAAGGTATGAGAGGTGTGCGAGAAAACAGCAATATAGGGGAAATTCTAAGAGTGCGCGAAAACATGGCAATACAGGAGAATGTATCAGAGGTGCGAGAAAACACAGCGATATAGGGGAAGTAATGAGAGGAGCAAAAACATAGCGATATAGGTGAAAACATGCGAGGTGCGCAAAAACACAGCGATATAGGGGAAGCTATGAGAGGTGAGCAATAACACAGCGATCAAGGTGAAGCTATGGGTTGTGCGCGAAAACAGCGATGTAGTCGAAGCTATGGGAGGTGCACGAAAACATAGCGATATAGGGGAAGGTATGAGAGGTGCGCGAAGGCACAGTGATATAGGGGATGCTACGGGAGGTGCGCGAATGCACAGCGATATAGGGGACGTTATGAGATGTGCATTAAAATGCAGCGATATTAAGGAAGAAATAAGAGGTGCAGAAAACAAGGGCGATATAGGAGAAGTTATGAGGGGTGTGTGAAAACACAACGATATAGGGGAATGTATGAGAGATGCACGAAAACACAGCGATATAGGGGAAGGTCTGGGAGGTGCGCGAAAACACAGCGATATAGGGGATGCTATGGGATGTGCGTGAAATCACAGTGATATAGGAGACGGTATGAGATGTGCATGATAACACGGCAATATAGGGGAAGGTATGAGAGGTGCGCGAAAACACAGCGATATAGGGGATGCTATGGGATGTGCGTGAAAACACAGTGATATAGGTGACGGTATGAGATGTGCATGAAAACACGGCAATATAGGAGAAGGTATGAGAGGTGCCCGAAAACACAGCATTATAGGGGACGCTATGGGACGTGCGCGAAAACACGGCGATACAGGTGAATGTATCAGAGGTGCGAGAAAACACAGCGAGGTAGGGGAAGTAATGAGAGGATCGAAAACATAGCGATCTAGGTGAAGACATGAGAGGTGCGCGAAAACACAGCGATATAGGGGAAGCTATGAAAGGTGAGCAAAAACACGGCGATATAAGGGAAGCCTTGAGAGGTGTGCAAAAACACAGTGATAAAGTTGAATCTAAGGGATGTTGCGAAAAGACACCGATATAGGGGAAGGTATGGGAGTTGCGCAAGGCACAGCGATATAGGGGATGCTATGGGAGGTGATTGAATTCACAGCGATATAGGGGACGTTATGAGATGTGCAGGAAGAAGCAGCAATATTAGGGAAGATATAAGAGGTGCACAAAAACACAGCGATATAGGAAAAGTTATGAGAGGTGCGTGAAAACACAGCGATATAGAGGGAGGTATGAGAGGTGCACGAAAACAGGGCGATATAGGGGAATGTATCAGAGGTGTGAGAAAACACAGCGATATAGGGGAAGTAATGAGAGGAGCGAAAACATAGCGATCTAGGTGAAGACATGAGAGGTGCGCGAAAACACGGCGATATAGGGGAAGCTACGAGAGGTGTGCAAAAACACGGCAATATAGGGCAAGCTGTGAGAGGTGTGCAATAACACAGCGAGAAAGTTGAATCTATGGGATGTGCGCAAAAAGACAGCGATATAGGGGAAGGTATGAGAAGTGCGCAAGGCACAGCAATATTGGGGATGTTATGGGAGGTGCGTGAATACACAGCGATATAGGGGACGTTATGAGATGTGCATTAAAATGCAGCGATATTAAGGAAGAAATAAGAGGTGCAGAAAACAAGGGCTATATAGGAGAAATTATGAGAGGTGCGAGAAAACACGGCGATACAGGGGAATGTATCAGAGGTGCGAGAAAGCACAGCGATATAGGGGACGTTATGAGATGTGCATGAAAACACAGCGATATAGGGGAAGATATGAGAGGTACACGAAGGCACAGCGATATAGGGGATGCTATGGGATGTGCGTAAAAACACAGTGATATAGGAGACGGTATGAGATGTGCATGAAAACACAACGATATAGGGGAAGATATGAGAGGTACAGGAAGGCACAGCGATATAACGGATGGTATGGGATGTGCGTGAAAACACAGTGATATAGGAGACGGTATGAGATATGCATGAAAACACGGCGATATGGGAGAATGTATCAGAGGTGCGAGAAAACACAGCGATATAGGGGATGCTATGGGATGTGCGTAAAAACACAGTGATATAGGAGACGGTATGAGATGTGCATGAAAACACAACGATATAGGGGAAGATATGAGAGGTACAGGAAGGCACAGCGATATAACGGATGGTATGGGATGTGCGTGAAAACACAGTGATATAGGAGACGGTATGAGATATGCATGAAAACACGGCGATATGGGAGAATGTATCAGAGGTGCGAGAAAACACAGCGATATAGGGGAAGTAATGAGAGGAGCGAAAACATAGCGATAAAGGGGAAGCTATGAAAGGTGAGAAAAAACACGGCGATATAAGGGAAGCTCTGAGAGGTGTGCAATAACACAGTGATAAAGTTGAATCTATGGGATGTGTGCGAAAAGACACCGATATAGGGGAAGGTATGGGAGGTGCGCAAGGCACAGCGATATAGGGGATGCTATGGGAGGTGCGTGAATACACAGCGATATAGGGGACGTTATGAGATGTGCAGGAAGAAGCAGCGATATTAGGGAAGATATAAGAGGTGCACAAAAACACAGCGATATAGGAGAAGTTAAGAGAGGTGCGTGAAAACACAGCGATATAGAGGGAGGTATGAGAGGTGCACGAAAACACAGCGATACAGGGGAAGGTATGGGAGGTGCTCGAAAACAGGGCGTTATAGGGGACGGTATGAGATTTGTATGAAAACACGGCGATATACGGGAAGCTATGAGAGGTGCGCGAAAACACGGTGATATAGGGGAAGCTATGAGAGGTGAGCAATAACACAGCGATAAAGGTGAATCTATGGGATGTGCGCGAAAACACAACGATATAGGGGATGCTATGGGATGTGCGTGAAAACACAGTGATATAGGGGAAATTATGAGAGGTGCGCGAAAACACGGCGATGTAGGGGAAGGTATGAGAGGTGTGCGAGAAAACAGCAATATAGGGGAAATTCTAAGAGTGCGCGAAAACATGGCAATACAGGAGAATGTATCAGAGGTGCGAGAAAACACAGCGATATAGGGGAAGTAATGATAGGAGCAAAAACATAGCGATATAGGTGAAAACATGCGAGGTGCGCAAAAACACAGCGATATAGGGGAAGCTATGAGAGGTGAGCAATAACACAGCGATCAAGGTGAAGCTATGGGTTGTGCGCGAAAACAGCGATGTAGTCGAAGCTATGGGAGGTGCACGAAAACATAGCGATATAGGGGAAGGTATGAGAGGTGCGCGAAGGCACAGTGATATAGGGGATGCTACGGGAGGTGCGCGAATGCACAGCGATATAGGGGACGTTATGAGATGTGCATTAAAATGCAGCGATATTAAGGAAGAAATAAGAGGTGCAGAAAACAAGGGCGATATAGGAGAAGTTATGAGAGGTGTGTGAAAACACAACGATATAGGGGAATGTATGAGAGCTGCACGAAAACACAGCGATATAGGGGAAGGTCTGGGAGGTGCGCGAAAACACAGCGATATTGGGGATGCTATGGGATGTGCGTGAAAACACAGTGATATAGGAGACGGTATGAGATGTGCATGATAACACGGCAATATAGGGGAAGGTATGAGAGGTGCGCGAAAACACAGCGATATAGGGGATGCTATGGGATGTGCGTGAAAACACAGTGATATAGGTGACGGTATGAGATGTGCATGAAAACACGGCAATATAGGGGAAGGTATGAGAGGTGCCCGAAAACACAGCATTATAGGGGACGCTATGGGACGTGCGCGAAAACTCGGCGATATAGGGGAAATTATGAGAGGTGCGCGAAAACACGGCGATATAGGGGAAGGTATGAGAGGTGTGCGAGAAAACAGCAATATAGGGGAAATTCTAAGAGTGCGCGAAAACATGGCAATACAGGAGAATGTATCAGAGGTGCGAGAAAACACAGCGATATAGGGGAAGTAATGATAGGAGCAAAAACATAGCGATATAGGTGAAAACATGCGAGATGCGCAAAAACACAGCGATATAGGGGAAGCTATGAGAGGTGAGCAATAACACAGCGATCAAGGTGAAGCTATGGGTTGTGCGCGAAAACAGCGATGTATTCGAAGCTATGGGAGGTGCACGAAAACATAGCGATATAGGGGAAGGTATGAGAGGTGCGCGAAGGCACAGTGATATAGGGGATGCTACGGGAGGTGCGCGAATGCACAGCGATATAGGGGACGTTATGAGATGTGCATTAAAATGCAGCGATATTAAGGAAGAAATAAGAGGTGCAGAAAACAAGGGCGATATAGGAGAAGTTATGAGAGGTGTGTGAAAACACAACGATATTGGGGAATGTATGAGAGATGTACGAAAACACAGCGATATAGGGGAAGGTCTGGGAGGTGCGCGAAAACACAGCGATATAGGGGATGCTATGGGATGTGCGTGAAAACACAGTGATATAGGAGACGGTATGAGATGTGCATGAAAACACGGCAATAGAGGGGAAGGTATGAGAGGTGCCCGAAAACACAGCATGAGAGGGGACGCTATGGGACGTGCGCGAAAACTCGGCGATATAGGGGAAATTATGAGAGGTGCGCGAAAACACGGCGATATAGGGGAAGGTATGAGAGGTGTGCGAGAAAACAGCAATATAGGGGAAATTCTAAGAGTGCGCGAAAACATGGCAATACAGGAGAATGTATCAGAGGTGCGAGAAAACACAGCGATATAGGGGAAGTAATGATAGGAGCAAAAACATAGCGATATAGGTGAAAACATGCGAGGTGCGCAAAAACACAGCGATATAGGGGAAGCTATGAGAGGTGAGCAATAACACAGCGATCAAGGTGAAGCTATGGGTTGTGCGCGAAAACAGCGATGTATTCGAAGCTATGGGAGGTGCACGAAAACATAGCGATATAGGGGAAGGTATGAGAGGTGCGCGAAGGCACAGTGATATAGGGGATGCTACGGGAGGTGCGCAAATGCACAGTGATATAGGGGACGTTATGAGATGTGCATTAAAATGCAGCGATATTAAGGAAGAAATAAGAGGTGCAGAAAACAAGGGCGATATAGGAGAAGTTATGAGAGGTGTGTGAAAACACAACGATATAGGGGAATGTATGAGAGGTGCACGAAAACACAGCGATATAGGGGAAGGTCTGGGAGGTGCGCGAAAACACAGCGATATAGGGGATGCTATGGGATGTGCGTGAAAACACAGTGATATAGGAGACGGTATGAGATGTGCATGATAACACGGCAATATAGGGGAAGGTATGAGAGGTGCGCGAAAACACAGCAATATAGGGGATGCTATGGGATGTGCGTGAAAACACAGTGATATAGGTGACGGTATGAGATGTGCATGAAAACACGGCAATATAGGGGAAGGTATGAGAGGTGCCCGAAAACACAGCATTATAGGGGACGCTATGGGACGTGCGCGAAAACTCAGCGATATAGGGGAAATTATGAGAGGTGCGCGAAAACACGGCGATACAGGTGAATGTATCAGAGGTGCGAGAAAACACAGCGAGGTAGGGGAAGTAATGAGAGGATCGAAAACATAGCGATCTAGGTGAAGACATGAGAGGTGCGCGAAAACACAGCGATATAGGGGAAGCTATGAAAGGTGAGCAAAAACACGGCGATATAAGGGAAGCTCTGAGAGGTGTGCAAAAACACAGTGATAAAGTTGAATCTAAGGGATGTTGCGAAAAGACACCGATATAGGGGAAGGTATGGGAGGTGCGCAAGGCACAGCGATATAGGGGATGCTATGGGAGGTGATTGAATTCACAGCGATATAGGGGACGTTATGAGATGTGCAGGAAGAAGCAGCAATATTAGGGAAGATATAAGAGGTGCACAAAAACACAGCGATATAGGAAAAGTTATGAGAGGTGCGTGAAAACACAGCGATATAGAGGGAGGTATGAGAGGTGCACGAAAACAGGGCGATATAGGGGAATGTATCAGAGGTGTGAGAAAACACAGCGATATAGGGGAAGTAATGAGAGGAGCGAAAACATAGCGATCTAGGTGAAGACATGAGAGGTGCGCGAAAACAGGGCGATATAGGGGAAGCTACAAGAGGTGTGCAAAAACACGGCAATATAGGGCAAGCTGTGAGAGGTGTGCAATAACACAGCGAGAAAGTTGAATCTATGGGATGTGCGCAAAAAGACAGCGATATAGGGGAAGGTATGAGAAGTGCGCAAGGCACAGCAATATTGGGGATGTTATGGGAGGTGCGTGAATACACAGCGATATAGGGGACGTTATGAGATGTGCATTAAAATGCAGCGATATTAAGGAAGAAATAAGAGGTGCAGAAAACAAGGGCTATATAGGAGAAATTATGAGAGGTGCGAGAAAACACGGCGATACAGGGGAATGTATCAGAGGTGCGAGAAAGCACAGCGATATAGGGGACGTTATGAGATGTGCATGAAAACACAGCGATATAGGGGAAGATATGAGAGGTACACGAAGGCACAGCGATATAGGGGATGCTATGGGATGTGCGTAAAAACACAGTGATATAGGAGACGGTATGAGATGTGCATGAAAACACAACGATATAGGGGAAGATATGAGAGGTACAGGAAGGCACAGCGATATAACGGATGGTATGGGATGTGCGTGAAAACACAGTGATATAGGAGACGGTATGAGATATGCATGAAAACACGGCGATATGGGAGAATGTATCAGAGGTGCGAGAAAACACAGCGATATAGGGGAAGTAATGAGAGGAGCGAAAACATAGCGATAACGGGGAAGCTATGAAAGGTGAGAAAAAACACGGCGATATAAGGGAAGCTCTGAGAGGTGTGCAATAACACAGTGATAAAGTTGAATCTATGGGATGTGTGCGAAAAGACACCGATATAGGGGAAGGTATGGGAGGTGCGCAAGGCACAGCGATATAGGGGATGCTATGGGAGGTGCGTGAATACACAGCGATATAGGGGACGTTATGAGATGTGCAGGAAGAATCAGCGATATTAGGGAAGATATAAGAGGTGCACAAAAACACAGCGATATAGGAGAAGTTAAGAGAGGTGCATGAAAACACAGCGATATAGAGGGAGGTATGAGAGGTGCACGAAAACACAGCGATACAGGGGAAGGTATGGGAGGTGCTCGAAAACAGGGCGTTATAGGGGACGGTATGAGATTTGTATGAAAACACGGCGATATACGGGAAGCTATGAGAGGTGCGCGAAAACACGGTGATATAGGGGAAGCTATGAGAGGTGAGCAATAACACAGCGATAAAGGTGAATCTATGGGATGTGCGCGAAAACACAGCGATATAGGGGATGCTATGGGATGTGCGTGAAAACACAGTGATATAGGTGACGGTATGAGATGTGTATGAAAACACGGCAATATAGGGGAAGGTATGAGAGGTGCCCGAAAACACAGCATTATAGGGGACGCTATGGGACGTGCGCGAAAACTCGGCGATATAGGGGAAATTATGAGAGTTGCGCGAAAACACGGCGATATAGGGGAAGGTATGAGAGGTGTGCGAGAAAACAGCAATATAGGGGAAATTCTAAGAGTGCGCGAAAACATGGCAATACAGGAGAATGTATCAGAGGTGCGAGAAAACACAGCGATATAGGGGAAGTAATGAGAGGAGCAAAAACATAGCGATATAGGTGAAAACATGCGAGGTGCGCAAAAACACAGCGATATGGGGAAGCTATGAGAGGTGAGCAATAACACAGCGATCAAGGTGAAGCTATGGGTTGTGCGCGAAAACAGCGATGTAGTCGAAGCTATGGGAGGTGCACGAAAACATAGCGATATAGGGGAAGGTATGAGAGGTGCGCGAAGGCACAGTAATATAGGGGATGCTACGGGAGGTGCGCGAATGCACAGCGATATAGGGGAAGGTATGAGAGGTGCCCGAAAACATAGCGTTATAGGGGACGCTATGGGACGTGAGCGAAAACACGGCGATATAGGGGAAATTATGAGAGGTGCGCGAAAACACGGCGATACAGGGGAATGTATCAGAGGTGTGAGAAAACACAGCGATCTAGGGGAAGTAATGAGAGGAGCGAAAACATAGCGATCCAGGTGAAGACATGAGAGGTGCGCGAAAACACGGCGATATAGGGGAAGCTATGAAAGGTGAGCAAAAACACGGCGATATAGGAGAAGCTCTGAGAGGTGTGCCATAACACAGTGATAAAGCTGAATCTATGGGATGTGTGCGAAAAGACAGCGATATAGGGGAAGTTATGAGAGGTGCACAAAAATGCAGCACTATAGGAGAAGTTATGAGAGGTGTGTGAAAACACAGCGATATAGGGGAAGGAATGAGAGGTGCGCGAAAACAGGGCGATATAGGGGAAGGTATGAGTGGTGCGCGAAGGCACAGCGATATATGGGATTCTATTGGATGTGCATGAATATACAGCGATATAGGAGACGGTATGAGATGTGCATGAATACACTGCGATAGTCGGGAAACAATGACAGGTGTGTGAAAACACAACAATATAGGGGAAGTTATGAGAGGTGCGTGAAAACACAGTGATATAGGGGAAGGTATGAGAGGTGCACGAAATCACAGCGATATAGGGGAATGTATGGGAGGTGCTCGAAAACGGCGATATAGGGGAAGGTATGAGATGAGTGCGAAGACACAGCAATATAGGGGATGCTATGGGAGGTACGCGAAAACACAGTGAGAAAGGGGAAGACATGAGAGGTGAAAGCAGGACAATATAGTGGAAGCTATGAGAGGTGAGCAAAAACATGGTGATATCGGGGAAGCTATGAGAGGTGAGCAATAACACAGCGATAAAGGTGATTCTATGGGATGTGCGCAAAAACACAGCTATATAGGGGAAGGTATGAGAGGTGCGCAAGGCACAGCGATATAGGGGATGCTATGGGAGGTGTGTGAATACACAGAGATATAGGGGACGTTATGAGATGTGCAGGAAGAAACAGCGATATTAGGGAAGATATAAGAGGTGCACAAAAACACAGCGATATAGGAGAAGTTAAGGGAGGTGCGTGAAAACACAATGATATAGAGGGAGGTATGAGAGGTGCACGAAAACACAGCGATACAGGGGAAGGTATGGGAGGTGCTCGAAAACAGGGCGATATAAGGGACGGTATGAGATTTGTATGAAAACACGGCGATATAGGGGAAGCTATGAGAGGTGCGTAAAAACACGGCAATATAGGGTACGGTATGAGAGGTGCGCAAGGCACAGCGATATAAGGGATGCTATGGGAGGTGCGTGAATACACAGCGATATACGGGACGTTATGAGATGTGCATGAAAACGCAGCGATATTAGGGAAGATATGAGAGGTTCACAAAAACACAGCAACATAGGAGAAGTTAAGAGAGGTGCGTGAAAACACAGCGATATAGAGGGAGGTATGAGAGGTGCACGAAAACACAGCGATACAGGGGAAGGTATGGGAGGTGCTCGAAAACAGGGCGATATAGGGGACGGTATGAGATTTGTATGAAAACACGGCGATATACGGGAAGCTATGAGAGGTGCGCGAAAACACGGTGATATAGGGGAAGCTATGAGAGGTGAGCAATAACACAGCGATAAAGGTGAATCTATGGGATGTGCGCAAAAACACAGCTATATAGTGGAAGGTATGAGAGGTGCGCAAGGCACAGCGATATAGGGGATGCTATGGGAGGTGTGTGAATACACAGCGATATACGGGACGTTATGAGGTGTGCATGAAAACGCAGCGATATTAGGGAAGGTATGAGAGGTTCACAAAAGCACAGCGACATGGGAGAATGAATGGGAAGTGTGCGAAAACTGGGCGATATAGGCGAAGGTATGAGAAGTGCGCGAAGGCACAGCAATATGTGGGAGGCTATGGGAGGTGCGCGACTACACAGTGATATAGGGGACGTTATGAGATGTGCATAAAAACACAGCGATACAGAGGAAGGTATGGGAGGTGCTCGAAAACAGGGCGATATAGGGGACGGTATGAGATTTGTATGAAAACACGGCGATATAGGGGAAGCTATGAGAAGTGCGCAAAAACACGGCAATATATGGGACGGTATAAGAGGTGCGCAAGGCACAGCGATATAGGGGATGCTATGGGAGGTGCGTGAATACACAGCGATATACGGGACGTTATGAGATGTGCATGAAAATACAGCGATATTAGAGAAGGTATGAGAGGTTCACAAAAGCACGGCGACATAGGAGAATGAATGGGAAGTGTGCGAAAACAGGGCGATATAGGTGAAGGTATGAGAAGAGCGCGAAGGCACAGCAATATGTGGGAGGCTATGGGAGGTGCACGACTACATAGTGATATGGGGGACGTTATGAGATGTGCATAAAAACACAGCGATATAGGGGAAGGTATGGGAGGTGCTCGAAAACAGGGCGATACAGGGGACGCTATGGGATTTGGATGAAAGCACGGTGATATAGGGGAAGCTATGAGAGGTGCACGAAAACACGGCAATATAGGGGACGGTATGAGAGGTGCGCAAGGCACAGCGATATAGGGGATGCTATGGGAGGTGCGTGAATACACAGCAATATAGGGGAAGGTATGAGAGGTGCCCGAAAACACAGCGTTATAGGGGACGCTATGGGACGTGAGCGAAAACACGGCGATATAGGGGAAGTTATGAGAGGTGCGCTAAAATGCAGCAATATAGGAAAAGTTATGAGATGTGCGTGAAAACACAGCGATATAGGGGAAGGCATGAGAGGTACTCGAAGGCACCGTTATATAGGGGTGCTATGGGAGGTGCAGGAATACACAGCGATATAGGGGACGTTATGAGATGTGCATGAAAACACGGCAATATAGGGGAAGGTATGAGAGGTGCCCGAAAACACAGCGTTATAGGGGACGCTATAGGACTTGCGCGAAAGCTCAGTAATATAGGGGAAGGTTCTGAGAGGTGTGCGAAAACACGGCGATACAGGGGAATGTATCAGAGGTGTGAGAAAACACAGCGATCTAGGGGAAGTAATGAGAGGAGCGAAAACATAGCGATCCAGGTGAAGACATGAGAGGTGCGCGAAAAAACGGCGATATAGGAGAAGCTCTGAGAGGTGTGCAATAACACAGTGATAAAGCTGAATCTATGGGATGTGTGCGAAAAGACAGCGATATAGGGGAAGTTATGAGAGGTGCACAAAAATGCAGCACTATAGGAGAAGTTATGAGAGGTGTGTGAAAACACAGCGATATAGGGGAAGGAATGAGAGGTGCGCGAAAACAGGGCGATATAGGGGAAGGTATGAGAGGTGCGCGAAGGCACAGCGATATATGGGATTCTATTGGATGTGCATGAATATACAGCGATATCGGAGACGGTATGAGATGTGCATGAATACACTGCGATAGTCGGGAAACAATGACAGGTGTGTGAAAACACAACAATATAGGGGAAGTTATGAGAGGTGCGTGAAAACACAGTGATATAGGGGAAGGTATGAGAGGTGCTCGAAAACGGCGATATAGGGGAAGGTATGAGATGAGTGTGAAGACACAGCAATATAGGGGATGCTATGGGAGGTACGCGAAAACACAGTGAGAAAGGGGAAGACATGAGAGGTGAAAGCAGGACAATATAGTGGAAGCTATGAGAGGTGAGCAAAAACATGGTGATATAGGGGAAGCTATGAGAGGTGAGCAATAACACAGCGATAAAGGTGATTCTATGGGATGTGCGCAAAAACACAGCTATATAGGGGAAGGTATGAGAGGTGCGCAAGGCACAGCGATATAGGGGATGCTATGGGAGGTGTGTGAATACACAGAGATATAGGGGACGTTATGAGATGTGCAGGAAGAAGCAGCGATATTAGGGAAGATATAAGAGGTGCACAAAAACACAGCGATATAGGAGAAGTTAAGAGAGGTGCGTGAAAACACAGTGATATAGAGGGAGGTATGAGAGGTGCACGAAAACACAGCGATACAGGGGAAGGTATGGGAGGTGCTCAAAAACAGGGCAATATAAGGGATGGTATGAGATTTGTATGAAAACACGGCGATATAGGGGAAGCTATGAGAGGTGCGTGAAAACACGGCAATATAGTGTACGGTATGAGAGGTGCGCAAGGCACAGCGATATAAGGGATGCTATGGGAGGTGCGTGAATACACAGCGATATACGGGACGTTATGAGATGTGCATGAAAACGCAGCGATATTAGGGAAGGTATGAGAGGTTCACAAAAACACAGCGACATAGGAGAATGAATGGGAAGTCTGCAAAAACAGGGCGATAAAGGCGAAGGTATGAGAAATGCGCGAAGGCACAGCAATATGTGGGAGGCTATGGGAGGTGCGCGACTACACAGTGATATAGGGGACGTTATGAGATGTGCATAAAAACACAGCGATATGGGGGAAGTTATGAGAGGTGCGCAAAAATGCAGCAATATTGGAGAAGTTATGAGAGGTGCGTGAAAACACAGCGATATAGGGGAAGGTATGAGAGGTGCGCAAAGGCACAGCGATATAAGGGATGTTATGGGAGGTGCGCGAATACAGAGCAATATAGGGGAAGGTATGTGAGGTGCACGAAGGCACAGCGATATAGGGGATGCTACGGGAGGTGCGTGAATACACAGCGATATTGGGGACGTTATGAGATGTGCATGAATACGCAGCGATATTAGGGAAGATATAAGAGGTGCACAAAAACAAAGCGATATAGGAGAAGTTATGAGAGGTGTGTGAAAACACAGCGATATAGGGGAAGGAATGAGAGGTGCGTGAAAACAGGGCGATATAGGGGAAGGTATGAGAGGTGCGCGAAGGCAGAGTGATATATGGGAATCTATTGGAGGTGCATGAATACACAGCGATATAGGGGACGTTATGAGATGTGCATAAAAACACGGCGATATAGGGGAAGTTATGAGAGGTGCGCAAAAATACAGCAATATAGGAGAAGTTATGAGAGGTGAGTGAAAACACAGCGATATAGGGGGAGGTATGAAAGGTGCATGAAAACACAGCGATATAGGGGAAGGTATCGCAGGTGCTCGAAAACAGGGCGATGTAGGGGAAGGTATGACAGGAGTGTGAAGACACAGCTATATAGGGGATGCTATGGGAGGTGCGCGAAAACACAGTGATATATGGGAAGATATGAGAGGTGCGTGAAAGTAGCGCAATATAGTGGAAGCTGTGAGACGTGAGCAAAAACACGGCGATATAGGCGAAGCTATGAGAAGTGAGCAATAACACAGTGATAAAGGTGAATCTATGGGATGTGCGCAAAAAAACAGCGATATAGGGGAAGGTATGGGAGGTGCGCAAGGCACAGCAATATAGAGGATGCTATGGGAGATGCGTGACTACACAGTGATATAGGGGACTTTATGAAATGTGTATGAAAGCACGGCGATATAGGGGAAGTTATCAGAGGTGCACAAAAATGCAGCACTATAGGAGAAGTTATGAGAGGTGTGTGAAAACACAGCGATATAGGGAAAGGAATATGAGGTGTGCGAATACACGGCGATATTGGGGAAGCCATGAGAGGTGCGCGAAAACACAATGATATAGGGGAAGGAATGAGAGGTGCGCGAAAACACGGCGATATAGGGAAAATAATGAGAGGTGCGCGAAAACACGGCGATACAGGGGAATGTATCAGAGGTGCTAGAAAACAGCGATATAGGGGAAGTAATGAGAGGAGGAAAAACATAGCGATCTAGGTGAAGACATGAGAGGTGCGCGAAAACACGGCAATATAGAGGAAGCTATGAGAGGTGAGCAAAAACACGGCGATATAGGGGAAGCTGTGAGAGGTGTGCAATAATACAGCGATAAAGTTGAATCTATGGGATGTGTGCGAAAAGACAGCTATATAGGGGAAGGTATGAGAGGTGCGCAAGGCACAGCGATATAGGGGATGCTATGGGAGGTGTGTGAAAACACAGCGATATAGGGGACGCTATGAGATGTGCATTAAAACGTAGCGATATTAGGGAAGATATAAGAGGTGCACAAAAACACAGCGATATAGGAGAAGTTATGAGAGGTGTGTGAAAACACAGCGATATAGGGGAAGGAATCAGAGGTGCACGAAGGCACAGCGATATAGGGGACATTATGAGATGTGCATAAAAACACGGCGATATAGGGTAAGTTATGAGAGGTGCGCAAAAATACAGCAATATAGGAGAAGTTATGAGAGGTGAGTGAAAACACAGCGATATAGGAGGAGGTATGAAAGGTGCACGAAAACACAGCGATATAGGGGAAGGTATCGGAGGTGCTCGAAAACAGGGCGATATAGGGGAAGGTACGACAGGAGTGCGAAGACACAGTAATATAGGGGATGCTATGGGAGGTACGCGAAAACACAGTGATATAGGGGACATTATGAGATGTGCATAAAAACACAGCGATACAGAGGAAGGTATGGGAGGTGCTCGAAAACAGGGCGATATAGGGGACGCTATGGGATTTGGATGAAAACACGGTGATATAGGGGAAGCTATGAGAGGTGCGCGAAAACACGGCAATATAGGGGACGGTATGAGAGGTGCGCAAGGCACAGCGATATAGGGGATGCTATGGGAGGTGCGTGAATACACAGCGATATACGGGACGTAATGAGATGTGCATGAAAACGCAACGATATTAGAGAAGGTATGAGAGGTTCATAAAAGCAAGGCGACATAGGAGAATGAATGGGAAGTGTGCGAAAACAGGGCGATATAGGTGAAGGTATGAGAAGTGCGCGAAGGCACAGGTGCGCGACTACATAGTGATATGGGGGACGTTATGAGATGTGCATAAAAACACAGCGATATAGGGGAAGGTATGGGAGGTGCTCGAAAACAGGGCGATACAGGGGACGCTATGGGATTTGGATGAAAGCACGGTGATATAGGGGAAGCTATGAGAGGTGCACGAAAACACGGCAATATAGGGGACGGTATGAGAGGTGCGCAAGGCACAGCGATATAGGGGATGCTATGGGAGGTGCGTGAATACACAGCAATATAGGGGAAGGTATGAGAGGTGCCCGAAAACACAGCGTTATAGGGGACGCTATGGGACGTGAGCGAAAACACGGCGATATAGGGGAAGTTATGAGAGGTGCGCTAAAATGCAGCAATATAGGAAAAGTTATGAGATGTGCGTGAAAACACAGCGATATAGGGGAAGGCATGAGAGGTACTCGAAGGCACCGTTATATAGGGGTGCTATGGGAGGTGCAGGAATACACAGCGATATAGGGGACGTTATGAGATGTGCATGAAAACACGGCAATATAGGGGAAGGTATGAGAGGTGCCCGAAAACACAGCGTTATAGGGGACGCTATAGGACTTGCGCGAAAGCTCAGTAATATAGGGGAAGGTTCTGAGAGGTGTGCGAAAACACGGCGATACAGGGGAATGTATCAGAGGTGTGAGAAAACACAGCGATCTAGGGGAAGTAATGAGAGGAGCGAAAACATAGCGATCCAGGTGAAGACATGAGAGGTGCGCGAAAAAACGGCGATATAGGAGAAGCTCTGAGAGGTGTGCAATAACACAGTGATAAAGCTGAATCTATGGGATGTGTGCGAAAAGACAGCGATATAGGGGAAGTTATGAGAGGTGCACAAAAATGCAGCACTATAGGAGAAGTTATGAGAGGTGTGTGAAAACACAGCGATATAGGGGAAGGAATGAGAGGTGCGCGAAAACAGGGCGATATAGGGGAAGGTATGAGAGGTGCGCGAAGGCACAGCGATATATGGGATTCTATTGGATGTGCATGAATATACAGCGATATCGGAGACGGTATGAGATGTGCATGAATACACTGCGATAGTCGGGAAACAATGACAGGTGTGTGAAAACACAACAATATAGGGGAAGTTATGAGAGGTGCGTGAAAACACAGTGATATAGGGGAAGGTATGAGAGGTGCTCGAAAACGGCGATATAGGGGAAGGTATGAGATGAGTGTGAAGACACAGCAATATAGGGGATGCTATGGGAGGTACGCGAAAACACAGTGAGAAAGGGGAAGACATGAGAGGTGAAAGCAGGACAATATAGTGGAAGCTATGAGAGGTGAGCAAAAACATGGTGATATAGGGGAAGCTATGAGAGGTGAGCAATAACACAGCGATAAAGGTGATTCTATGGGATGTGCGCAAAAACACAGCTATATAGGGGAAGGTATGAGAGGTGCGCAAGGCACAGCGATATAGGGGATGCTATGGGAGGTGTGTGAATACACAGAGATATAGGGGACGTTATGAGATGTGCAGGAAGAAGCAGCGATATTAGGGAAGATATAAGAGGTGCACAAAAACACAGCGATATAGGAGAAGTTAAGAGAGGTGCGTGAAAACACAGTGATATAGAGGGAGGTATGAGAGGTGCACGAAAACACAGCGATACAGGGGAAGGTATGGGAGGTGCTCAAAAACAGGGCAATATAAGGGATGGTATGAGATTTGTATGAAAACACGGCGATATAGGGGAAGCTATGAGAGGTGCGTGAAAACACGGCAATATAGTGTACGGTATGAGAGGTGCGCAAGGCACAGCGATATAAGGGATGCTATGGGAGGTGCGTGAATACACAGCGATATACGGGACGTTATGAGATGTGCATGAAAACGCAGCGATATTAGGGAAGGTATGAGAGGTTCACAAAAACACAGCGACATAGGAGAATGAATGGGAAGTCTGCAAAAACAGGGCGATAAAGGCGAAGGTATGAGAAATGCGCGAAGGCACAGCAATATGTGGGAGGCTATGGGAGGTGCGCGACTACACAGTGATATAGGGGACGTTATGAGATGTGCATAAAAACACAGCGATATGGGGGAAGTTATGAGAGGTGCGCAAAAATGCAGCAATATTGGAGAAGTTATGAGAGGTGCGTGAAAACACAGCGATATAGGGGAAGGTATGAGAGGTGCGCAAAGGCACAGCGATATAAGGGATGTTATGGGAGGTGCGCGAATACAGAGCAATATAGGGGAAGGTATGTGAGGTGCACGAAGGCACAGCGATATAGGGGATGCTACGGGAGGTGCGTGAATACACAGCGATATTGGGGACGTTATGAGATGTGCATGAATACGCAGCGATATTAGGGAAGATATAAGAGGTGCACAAAAACAAAGCGATATAGGAGAAGTTATGAGAGGTGTGTGAAAACACAGCGATATAGGGGAAGGAATGAGAGGTGCGTGAAAACAGGGCGATATAGGGGAAGGTATGAGAGGTGCGCGAAGGCAGAGTGATATATGGGAATCTATTGGAGGTGCATGAATACACAGCGATATAGGGGACGTTATGAGATGTGCATAAAAACACGGCGATATAGGGGAAGTTATGAGAGGTGCGCAAAAATACAGCAATATAGGAGAAGTTATGAGAGGTGAGTGAAAACACAGCGATATAGGGGGAGGTATGAAAGGTGCATGAAAACACAGCGATATAGGGGAAGGTATCGCAGGTGCTCGAAAACAGGGCGATGTAGGGGAAGGTATGACAGGAGTGTGAAGACACAGCTATATAGGGGATGCTATGGGAGGTGCGCGAAAACACAGTGATATATGGGAAGATATGAGAGGTGCGTGAAAGTAGCGCAATATAGTGGAAGCTGTGAGACGTGAGCAAAAACACGGCGATATAGGCGAAGCTATGAGAAGTGAGCAATAACACAGTGATAAAGGTGAATCTATGGGATGTGCGCAAAAAAACAGCGATATAGGGGAAGGTATGGGAGGTGCGCAAGGCACAGCAATATAGAGGATGCTATGGGAGATGCGTGACTACACAGTGATATAGGGGACTTTATGAAATGTGTATGAAAGCACGGCGATATAGGGGAAGTTATCAGAGGTGCACAAAAATGCAGCACTATAGGAGAAGTTATGAGAGGTGTGTGAAAACACAGCGATATAGGGAAAGGAATATGAGGTGTGCGAATACACGGCGATATTGGGGAAGCCATGAGAGGTGCGCGAAAACACAATGATATAGGGGAAGGAATGAGAGGTGCGCGAAAACACGGCGATATAGGGAAAATAATGAGAGGTGCGCGAAAACACGGCGATACAGGGGAATGTATCAGAGGTGCTAGAAAACAGCGATATAGGGGAAGTAATGAGAGGAGGAAAAACATAGCGATCTAGGTGAAGACATGAGAGGTGCGCGAAAACACGGCAATATAGAGGAAGCTATGAGAGGTGAGCAAAAACACGGCGATATAGGGGAAGCTGTGAGAGGTGTGCAATAATACAGCGATAAAGTTGAATCTATGGGATGTGTGCGAAAAGACAGCTATATAGGGGAAGGTATGAGAGGTGCGCAAGGCACAGCGATATAGGGGATGCTATGGGAGGTGTGTGAAAACACAGCGATATAGGGGACGCTATGAGATGTGCATTAAAACGTAGCGATATTAGGGAAGATATAAGAGGTGCACAAAAACACAGCGATATAGGAGAAGTTATGAGAGGTGTGTGAAAACACAGCGATATAGGGGAAGGAATCAGAGGTGCACGAAGGCACAGCGATATAGGGGACATTATGAGATGTGCATAAAAACACGGCGATATAGGGTAAGTTATGAGAGGTGCGCAAAAATACAGCAATATAGGAGAAGTTATGAGAGGTGAGTGAAAACACAGCGATATAGGAGGAGGTATGAAAGGTGCACGAAAACACAGCGATATAGGGGAAGGTATCGGAGGTGCTCGAAAACAGGGCGATATAGGGGAAGGTACGACAGGAGTGCGAAGACACAGTAATATAGGGGATGCTATGGGAGGTACGCGAAAGCACAGTGATATAGGGGACATTATGAGATGTGCATAAAAACACAGCGATACAGAGGAAGGTATGGGAGGTGCTCGAAAACAGGGCGATATAGGGGACGCTATGGGATTTGGATGAAAACACGGTGATATAGGGGAAGCTATGAGAGGTGCGCGAAAACACGGCAATATAGGGGACGGTATGAGAGGTGCGCAAGGCACAGCGATATAGGGGATGCTATGGGAGGTGCGTGAATACACAGCGATATACGGGACGTAATGAGATGTGCATGAAAACGCAACGATATTAGAGAAGGTATGAGAGGTTCATAAAAGCAAGGCGACATAGGAGAATGAATGGGAAGTGTGCGAAAACAGGGCGATATAGGTGAAGGTATGAGAAGTGCGCGAAGGCACAGGTGCGCGACTACATAGTGATATGGGGGACGTTATGAGATGTGCATAAAAACACAGCGATATAGGCGAAGGTATGGGAGGTGCTCGAAAACAGGGCGATATACGGGACGCTATGGGATTTGGATGAAAACACGGTGATATAGGGGAAGCTATGAGAGGTGAGCGAAAACACGGCAATATAGGGGACGGTATGACAGGTGCACAAGGCACAGCGATATAGGGGATGCTGTGGGAGGTGCGTGAATACACAGCAATATAGGGGAAGTTATGAGAGGTGCCCGAAAACACAGCGTTATAGGGGACGCTATGGGACGTGAGCGAAAACACGGCGATATAGGGGAAATTATGAGAGGTGCGCGAAAACACGGCGATACAGGGGAATGTATCAGAGGTGTGAGAAAACACAGCGATCTAGGGGAAGTAATGAGAGCAGCGAAAACATAGCGATCCAGATGAAGACATGAGAGGTGCGCGAAAACACGGCGATATAGGGGAAGCTATGAAAGGTGAGCAAAAACACGGCGATATAGGAGAAGCTCTGAGAGGTGTGCAATAACACAGTGATAAAGTTGAATCTATGGGATGTGCGCGAAAAGACAGCGATATAGGGGAAGTTATGAGAGGTGCACAAAAATGCAGCACTATAGGAGAAGTTATGAGAGGTGTGTGAAAACACAGCGATATAGGGGAAGGAATGAGAGGTGCGCGAAAACAGGGCGATATAGGGGAAGGTATGAGAAGTGCGCGAAGGCACAGCGATATATGGGATTCTATTGGATGTGCATGAATATGCAGCGATATAGGAGACGGTATGAGATGTGCATGAATACACTGCGATAGTCGGGAAACAATGACAGGTGTGTGAAAACACAACAATATAGGGGAAGTTATGAGAGGTGCGTGAAAACACAGTGATATAGGGGAAGGTATGAGAGGTGCACGAAATCACAGCGATATAGGGGAATGTATGGGAGGTGCTCGAAAACGGCGATATAGGGGAAGGTATGAGATGAGTGCGAAGACACAGCAATATAGGGGATGCTATGGGAGGTACGCGAAAACACAGTGAGAAAGGGGAAGACATGAGAGGTGAAAGCAGGACGATATAGTGGAAGCTATGAGAGGTGAGCAAAAACATGGTGATATAGGGGAAGCTATGAGAGGTGAGCAATAACACAGCGATAAAGGTGATTCTATGGGATGTGCGCAAAAACACAGCTATATAGGGGAAGGTATGAGAGGAGCGCAAGGCACAGCGATATAGGGGATGCTATGGGAGGTGTGTGAATACACAGAGATATAGGGGACGTTATGAGATGTGCAGGAAGAAGCAGCGATTTTAGGGAAGATATAAGAGGTGCACAAAAACACACCGATATAGGAGAAGTTAAGAGAGGTGCGTGAAAACACAGCGATATAGAGGGAGGTATGAGAGGTGCACAAAAACACAGCAATACAGGGGAAGGTATGGGAGGTGCTCGAAAACAGGGCGATATAGGGGACGGTATGAGATTTGTATGAAAACACGGCGATAGAGGGGAAGCTATGAGAGGTGCGCGAAAACACGGCAATATAGGGGACGGTATGAGAGATGCGCAAGGCACAGCGATATAAGGGATGCTATGGGAGGTGCGTGAATACACAGCGATATACGGGACGTTATGAGATGTGCATGAAAACGCAGCGATATTAGGGAAGGTATGAGAGGTTCACAAAAACACAGCAACATAGGAGAAGTTAAGAGAGGTGCGTGAAAACACAGCGATATAGAGGGAGGTATGAGGGGTGCACGAAAACACAGCGATAGAGGGGAAGGTATGGGAGATGCTCGAAAACAGGGTGATATAGGGGACGGTATGAGATTTGTATGAAAACACGGCGATATACGGGAAGCTATGAGAGGTGCGCAAAAACACGGTGATATAGGGGAAGCTATGAGAGGTGAGCAATAACACAGCGATAAACGTGAATCTATGGGATGTGCGCAAAAACACAGCTATATAGGGGAAGGTATGAGAGGTGCGCAAGGCACAGCGATATAGGGGATGCTATGGGAGGTGTGTGAATACACAGCAATATACGGGACGTTATGAGGTGTGCATGAAAACGCAGCGATATGAGGGAAGGTATGAGAGGTTCACAAAAGCACAGCAACATGGGAGAATGAATGGGAAGTGTGCGAAAACTGGGCGATATAGGCGAAGGTATGAGAAGTGCGCGAAGGCACAGCAATATGTGGGAGGCTATGGGAGGTGCGCGACAACACAGTGATATAGGGGACGTTATGAGATGTGCATAAAAACACAGCGATACAGAGGAAGGTATGGGAGGTGCTCGAAAACAGGGCGATATAAGGGACGGTATGAGATTTGTATGAAAACACGGCGATATAGGGGAAGCTATGAGAAGTGTGCGAAAACACGGCAATATAGGGGACGGTATGAGAGGTGCGGAAGGCACAGCGATATAGGGGATGCTATGGGAGGTGCGTGAATACACAGCGATATACGGGACGTTATGAGATGTGCATGAAAACGCAGCGATATTAGAGAAGGTATGAGAGGTTCACAAAAGCAAGGCGACATAGGAGAATGAATGGGAAGTGTGCGAAAACAGGGCGATATAGGTGAAGGTATGAGAAGTGCGCGAAGGCACAGCAATATGTGGGAGGCTATGGGAGGTGCACGACTACATAGTGATATGGGGGACGTTATGAGATGTGCATAAAAACACAGCGATATAGGGGAAGGTATGGGAGGTGCTCGAAAACAGGGCGATATAGGGGACGCTATGGGATTTGGATGAAAACACGGTGATATAGGGAAGCTATGAGAGGTGCGTGAAAACACGGCAATATAGGGGACGGTATGAGAGGTGCGCAAGGCACAGCGATATAAGGGATGCTATGGGAGGTGCGTGAATACACAGCGATATACAGGACGTTATGAGATGTGCATGAAAACGCAGCGATATTAGGGAAGGTATGAGAGGTTCACAAAAACACAGCGACATAGGAGAATGAATGGGAAGTGTGCGAAAACAGGGCGATAAAGGCGAAGGTATGAGAAATGCACGAAGGCACAGCAATATGTGAGAGGCTATGGGAGGTGCGCGACTACACAGTGATATAGGGGACGTTATGAGATGTGCATAAAAACACAGCGATATGGGGGAAGTTATGAGAGGTGCGCAAAAATGCAGCAATATTGGAGAAGTTATGAGAGGTGCGTGAAAACACAGCGATATAGGGGAAGGTATGAGAGGTGCGCAAAGGCACAGCGATAAAAGGGATGTTATGGGAGGTGCGCGAATACAGGGCAATATAGGGGAAGGTATGTGAGGTGCACGAAGGCACAGCGATATAGGGGATGCTACGGGAAGTGAGTGAATACACAGCGATATACGGGACGTTATGAGATGTGCATGAAAACGCAGCGATATTAGAGAAGGTATGAGAGGTTCACAAAAGCAAGGCGACATAGGAGAATGAATGGGAAGTGTGCGAAAACAGGGCGATATAGGTGAAGGTATGAGAAGTGCGCGAAGGCACAGCAATATGTGGGAGGCTATGGGAGGTGCACGACTACATAGTGATATGGGGGACGTTATGAGATGTGCATAAAAACACAGCGATATAAGGGAAGGTATGGGAGGTGCTCGAAAACAGGGCGATATAGGGGACGCTATGGGATTTGGATGAAAACACGGTGATATAGGGGACGGTATGAGAGGTGCGCAAGGCACAGCGATATAGGGGATGCTATGGGAGGTGCGTGAATACACAGCAATATAGGGGAAGGTATGAGAGGTGCTCGAAAACACAGCGTTATAGGGGACGCTATGGGACGTGAGCGAAAACACGGTGATATGGGGGAAATTATGAGAGGTGCGCGAAAACACGGCGATAGAGGGGAATGTATCAGAGGTGTGAGAAAACACAGCAATCTAGGGGAAGTAATGAGAGGAGCGAAAACATAGCGATCCAGGTGAAGACATGAGAGGTGCGCGAAAACACGGCGATATAGGGGAAGCTATGAAAGGTGAACAAAAACACGGCGATATAGGAGAAGCTCTGAGAGGTGTGCAAAAACACAGTGATAAAGCTGAATCTATGGGATCTGTGCGAAAAGACAGCGATATAGGGGAAGTTATGAGAGGTGCACAAAAATGCAGCACTATAGGAGAAGTTATGAGAGGTGTGTGAAAACACAGCGATATAGGGGAAGGAATGAGAGGTGCGCGAAAACAGGGCGATATAGGGGAAGGTATGAGAGGTGCGCGAAGGCACAGCGATATATGGGATTCTATTGGATGTGCATGAATATACAGCGATATAGGAGACGGTATGAGATGTGCATGAATACACTGCGATAGTCGGGAAACAATGACAGGTGTGTGAAAACACAACAATATAGGGGAAGTTATGAGAGGTGCGTGAAAACACAGTGATATAGGGAAAGGTATGAGAGGTGCACGAAATCACAGCGATATAGGGGAATGTATGGGAGGTGCTCGAAAACGGCGATATAGGGGAAGGTATGAGATGAGTGCGAAGACACAGCAATATAGGGGTTGCTATGGGAGGTACGCGAAAACACAGTGAGAAAGGGGAAGACATGAGAGGTGAAAGCAGGACAATATAGTGGAAGCTATGAGAGGTGAGCAAAAACATGGTGATATAGGGGAAGCTATGAGAGGTGAGCAATAACACAGCGATAAAGGTGATTCTATGGGATGTGCGCAAAAACACAGCTATATAGGGGAAGGTATGAGAGGTCCGCAAGGCACAGCGATATAGGGGATGCTATGGGAGGTGTGTGAATACACAGAGATATAGGGGACGTTATGAGATGTGCAGGAAGAAGCAGCGATATTAGGGAAGATACAAGAGGTGCACAAAAACACAGCGATATAGGAGAAGTTAAGAGAGGTGCGTGAAAACACAGTGATATAGAGGGAGGTATGAGAGGTGCACGAAAACACAGCGATACAGGGGAAGGTATGGGAGGTGCTCGAAAACAGGGCGATATAGGGGACGGTATGAGATTTGTATGAAAACACGGCGATATGGGGGAAGCTATGAGAGGTGCGCAAAAACACGGCAATATAGGGGACGGTATGAGAGGTGCGCAAGGCACAGCGATATAGGGGATGCTATGGGAGGTGCGTGAATACACAGCGATATACGGGACGTTATGAGATGTGCATGAAAACGCAGCGATATTAGGGAAGGTATGAGAGGTTCACAAAAACACAGCGACATAGGAGAATGAATGGGAAGTTTGCGAAAACAGGGCGATATAGGCGAAGGTATGAGAAATGCGCGAAGGCACAGCAATATGTGGGAGGCTATGGGAGGTGCGCGACTACACAGTGATATAGGGGACGTTATGAGATGTACATAAAAACACAGCGATATGGGGGAAGTTATAAGAGGTGCACAAAAACACAGCGATGTAGGAGAAGTTATGAGAGGTGTGTGAAAACACAGCGATATAGGGGAAGGAATGAGAGGTGCGCGAAAACAGGGCGATATAGGGGAAGGTATGAGAGGTGCGCAAAGGCAGAGTGATATATGGGAATCTATTGGAGGTGCATGAATACACAGCGATATAGGGGACGTTATGAGATGTGCATAAAAACACGGCAATATAGGGGAAATTATGAGAGGTGCGCAAAAATACAGCAATATAGGAGAAGTTATGAGAGGTGAGTGAAAACACAGCGATATAGGGGGAGGTATGAAAGGTGCATGAAAACACAGCGATATAGGGGAAGGTATCGGAGGTGCTCGAAAACAGGGCGATGTAGGGGAAGGTATGACAGGAGTGTGAAGACACAGCTATATAGGGGATGCGATGGGAGGTGCGCGAAAACACAGTGATATATGGGAAGATATGAGAGGTGCGTGAAAGTAGCGCAATATAGTGGAAGCTGTGAGACGTAAGCAAAAACACGGCGATATAGGCGAAGCTATGAGAAGTGAGCAATAACACAGTGATAAAGGTGAATCTATGGGATGTGCGCAAAAAAACAGCGATATAGGGGAAGGTATGGGAGGTGCGCAAGGCACAGCAATATAGAGGATGCTATGGGAGATGCGTGACTACACAGTGATATAGGGGACGTTATGAGATGTGCCTGAAAGCACGGCGATATAGGGGAAGTTATCAGAGGTGCACAAAAATGCAGCACTATAGGAGAAGTTATGAGAGGTGTGTGAAAACACAGCGATCCAGGTGAAGACATGAGAGGTGCGCGAAAACACGGCGATATAGGGGAAGCTATGAAAGGTGAACAAAAACACGGCGATATAGGAGAAGCTCTGAGAGGTGTGCCATAACACAGTGATAAAGCTGAATCTATGGGATGTGTGCGAAAAGACAGCGATATAGGGGAAGTTATGAGAGGTGCACAAATATGCAGCACTATAGGAGAAGTTATGAGAGGTGTGTGAAAACACAGCGATATAGGGGAAGGAATGAGAGGTGCGCGAAAACAGGGCGATATAGGGGAAGGTATGAGAGGTGCGCGAAGGCACAGCGATATATGGGATTCTATTGGATGTGCATGAATATACAGCGATATAGGAGACGGTATGAGATGTGCATGAATACACTGCAATAGTCGGGAAACAATGACAGGTGTGTGAAAACACAACAATATAGGGGAAGTTATGAGAGGTGCGTGAAAACACAGTGATATAGGGGAAGGTATGAGAGGTGCACGAAATCACAGCGATATAGGGGAATGTATGGGAGGTGCTCGAAAACGGCGATATAGGGGAAGGTATGAGATGAGTGCGAAGACACAGCAATATAGGGGATGCTATGGGAGGTACGCGAAAACACAGTGAGAAAGGGGAAGACATGAGAGGTGAAAGCAGGACAATATAGTGGAAGCTATGAGAGGTGAGCAAAAACATGGTGATATCGGGGAAGCTATGAGAGGTGAGCAATAACACAGCGATAAAGGTGATTCTATGGGATGTGCGCAAAAACACAGCTATATAGGGGAAGGTATGAGAGGAGCGCAAGGCACAGCGATATAGGGGATGCTGTGGGAGGTGTGTGAATACACAGAGATATAGGGGACGTTATGAGATGTGCAGGAAGAAGCAGCGATATTAGGGAAGATACAAGAGGTGCACAAAAACACAGCGATATAGGAGAAGTTAAGAGAGGTGCGTGAAAACACAGCGATATAGAGGGAGGTATGAGAGGTGCACGAAAACACAGCGAAATAGAGGAAGGTATGGGAGGTGCTCGAAAACAGGGCGATATAAGGGACGGTATGAGATTTGTATGAAAACACGGCGATATAGGGGAAGCTATGAGAGGTGCGTGAAAACACGGCAATATAGGGTACGGTATGAGAGGTGCGCAAGGCACAGAGATATAAGGGATGCTATGGGAGGTGCGCGACTACACAGTGATATAGGGGACGTTATGAGATGTGCATAAAAACACGGCAATATAGGGGAAATTATGAGAGGTGCGCAAAAATGCAGCAATATTGGAGAAGTTATGAGAGGTGCGTGAAAACACAGCGATATAGGGGAAGGTATGAGAGGTGCGCAAAGGCACAGCGATAAAAGGGATGTTATGGGAGGTGCGCGAATACAGGGCAATATAGGGGAAGGTATGTGAGGTGCACGAAGGCACAGCGATATAGGGGATGCTACGGGAAGTGAGTGAATACACAGCGATATACGGGACGTTATGAGATGTGCATGAAAACGCAGCGATATTAGAGAAGGTATGAGAGGTTCACAAAAGCAAGGCGACATAGGAGAATGAATGGGAAGTGTGCGAAAACAGGGCGATATAGGTGAAGGTATGAGAAGTGCGCGAAGGCACAGCAATATGTGGGAGGCTATGGGAGGTGCACGACTACATAGTGATAAGGGGGACGTTATGAGATGTGCATAAAAACACAGCGATATAAGGGAAGGTATGGGAGGTGCTCGAAAACAGGGCGATATAGGGGACGCTATGGGATTTGGATGAAAACACGGTGATATAGGGGACGGTATGAGAGGTGCGCAAGGCACAGCGATATAGGGGATGCTATGGGAGGTGCGTGAATACACAGCAATATAGGGGAAGGTATGAGAGGTGCCCGAAAACACAGCGTTATAGGGGACGCTATGGGACGTGAGCGAAAACACGGCGATATGGGGGAAATTATGAGAGGTGCGCGAAAACACGGCGATAGAGGGGAATGTATCAGAGGTGTGAGAAAACACAGCAATCTAGGGGAAGTAATGAGAGGAGCGAAAACATAGCGATCCAGGTGAAGACATGAGAGGTGCGCGAAAACACGGCGATATAGGGGAAGCTATGAAAGGTGAACAAAAACTCGGCGATATAGGAGAAGCTCTGAGAGGTGTGCAATAACACAGTGATAAAGCTGAATCTATGGGATGTGTGCGAAAAGACAGCGATATAGGGGAAGTTATGAGAGGTGCACAAAAATGCAGCACTATAGGAGAAGTTATGAGAGGTGTGTGAAAACACAGCGATATAGGGGAAGGAATGAGAGGTGCGCGAAAACAGGGCGATATAGGGGAAGGTATGAGAGGTGCGCGAAGGCACAGCGATATATGGGATTCTATTGGATGTGCATGAATATACAGCGATATAGGAGACGGTATGAGATGTGCATGAATACACTGCGATAGTCGGGAAACAATGACAGGTGTGTGAAAACACAACAATATAGGGGAAGTTATGAGAGGTGCGTGAAAACACAGTGATATAGGGGAAGGTATGAGAGGTGCACGAAATCACAGCGATATAGGGGAATGTATGGGAGGTGCTCGAAAACGGCGATATAGGGGAAGGTATGAGATGAGTGCGAAGACACAGCAATATAGGGGATGCTATGGGAGGTACGCGAAAACACAGTGAGAAAGGGGAAGACATGAGAGGTGAAAGCAGGACAATATAGTGGAAGCTATGAGAGGTGAGCAAAAACATGGTGATATAGGGGAAGCTATGAGAGGTGAGCAATAACACAGCGATAAAGGTGATTCTATGGGATGTGCGCAAAAACACAGCTATATAGGGGAAGGTATGAGAGGTGCGCAAGGCACAGCGATATAGGGGATGCTATGGGAGGTGTGTGAATACACAGAGATATAGGGGATGTTATGAGATGTGCAGGAAGAAGCAGCGATATTAGGGAAGATACAAGAGGTGCACAAAAACACAGCGATATAGGAGAAGTTAAGAGAGGTGCGTGAAAACACAGTGATATAGAGGGAGGTATGAGAGGTGCACGAAAACACAGCGATACAGGGGAAGGTATGGGAGGTGCTCGAAAACAGGGCGATATAGGGGACGGTATGAGATTTGTATGAAAACACGGCGATATGGGGGAAGCTATGAGAGGTGCGCAAAAACACGGCAATATAGGGGACGGTATGAGAGGTGCGCAAGGCACAGCGATATAGGGGATGCTATGGGAGGTGCGTGAATACACAGCGATATACGGGACGTTATGAGATGTGCATGAAAACGCAGCGATATTAGGGAAGGTATGAGAGGTTCACAAAAACACAGCGACATAGGAGAATGAATGGGAAGTTTGCGAAAACAGGGCGATATAGGCGAAGGTATGAGAAATGCGCGAAGTCACAGCAATATGTGGGAGGCTATGGGAGGTGCGCGACTACACAGTGATATAGGGGACGTTATGAGATGTACATAAAAACACAGCGATATGGGGGAAGTTATGAGAGGTGCGCAAAAATGCAGCAATATTGGAGAAGTTATGAGAGGTGCGTGAAAACACAGCGATATAGGGGAAGGTATGAGAGGTGCGCAAAGGCACAGCGATATAGGGGATGCTACGGGAGGTGCGTGAATACACAGCGATATAGGGGACGTTATGAGATGTGCATGAAAACGCAGCGATATTAGGGAAGATATAAGAGGTGCACAAAAACACAGCGATGTAGGAGAAGTTATGAGAGGTGTGTGAAAACACAGCGATATAGGGGAAGGAATGAGAGGTGCGCGAAAACAGGGCGATATAGGGGAAGGTATGAGAGGTGCGCGAAGGCAGAGTGATATATGGGAATCTATTGGAGGTGCATGAATACACAGCGATATAGGGGACGTTATGAGATGTGCATAAAAACACGGCAATATAGGGGAAATTATGAGAGGTGCGCAAAAATACAGCAATATAGGAGAAGTTATGAGAGGTGAGTGAAAACACAGCGATATAGGGGGAGGTATGAAAGGTGCATGAAAACACAGCGATATAGGGGAAGGTATCGCAGGTGCTCGAAAACAGGGCGATGTAGGGGAAGGTATGACAGGAGTGTGAAGACACAGCTATATAGGGGATGCTATGGGAGGTGCGCGAAAAGACAGTGATATATGGGAAGATATGAGAGGTGCGTGAAAGTAGCGCAATATAGTGGAAGCTGTGAGACGTGAGCAAAAACACGGCGATATAGGTGAAGCTATGAGAAGTTAACAATAACACAGTGATAAAGGTGAATCTATGGGATGTGCGCAAAAAAACAGCGATATAGGGGAAGGTATGGGAGGTGCGCAAGGCACAGCAATATAGAGGATGCTATGGGAGATGCGTGACTACACAGTGATATAGGGGACGTTATGAGATGTGCCTGAAAGCACGGCGATATAGGGGAAGTTATCAGAGGTGCACAAAAATGCAGCACTATAGGAGAAGTTATGAGAGGTGTGTGAAAACACAGCGATATAGGGGAAGGAATATGAGGTGTGCGAATACACGGCGATATTGGGGAAGCCATGAGAGGTGCGCGAAAACACAATGATATAGGGGAAGGAATGAGAGGTGCGCGAAAACACGGCGATATAGGGAAAATAATGAGAGGTGCGCGAAAACACGGCGATACAGGGGAATGTATCAGAGGTGCTAGAAAACAGCGATATAGGGGAAGTAATGAGAGGAGCAAAAACATAGCGATCTAGGTGAAGACATGAGAGGTGCGCGAAAACACGGCAATATAGAGGAAGCTATGAGAGGTGAGCAAAAACACGGCGATATAGGGGAAGCTGTGAGAGGTGTGCAATAATACAGCGATAAAGTTGAATCTATAGGATGTGTGCGAAAAGACAGCTATATAGGGGAAGGTATGAGAGGTGCGCAAGGCACAGCGATATAGGGGATGCTATGGGAGGTGTGTGAAAACACAGCGATATAGGGGACGCTATGAGATGTGCATTAAAACGTAGCGATATTAGGGAAGATATAAGAGGTGCACAAAAACACAGCGATATAGGAGAAGTTATGAGAGGTGTGTGAAAACACAGCGATATAGGGGAAGGAATGAGAGGTGCACAAAGGCTCAGCGATATAGGGGATTCTATGGGAGGTGCACGAAGGCACAGCGATATAGGGGATTCTATGGGAGGTGCGCGAATACACAGCGATATAGGGGACATTATGAGATGTGCATAAAAACACGGCGATATATGGTAAGTTATGAGAGGTGCGCAAAAATACAGCAATATAGGAGAAGTTATGAGAGGTGAGTGAAAGCACAGCGATATAGGAGGAGGTATGAAAGGTGCACGAAAACACAGCGGTATAGGGGAAGGTATCGGAGGTGCTCGAAAACAGGGCGATATAGGGGAAGGTATGACAGGAGTGCGAAGACACAGTAATATAGGGGATGCTATGGGAGGTACGCGAAAACACAGTGATATAGGGGAAGACATGAGAGGTGCGTGAAAGCAGGAGAATATAGTGGAAGCTATGAGAGGTGAGCAAAAACACGGTGATGTAGGGGAAGCTATGAGAGGTGAGCAATAACACAGCGATAAAGGTGAATCTATGGGATGTGTGCAAAAACACAGCTATATAGGGGAAGGTATGAGAGGTGCGCAAGGCACAGCGATATACGGGATGCTATGGGAGGTGCGTGAATACACAGCGATATACGGGACGTTATGAGGTGTGCATGAAAAGGCAGCGATATTAGGGAAGGTATGAGAGATTCACACAGCGACATGGGAGAATGAATGGGAAGTGTGCGAAAACTGGGCGATATAGGCGAAGGTATGAGAAGTGCGCGAAGGCACAGCAATATGTGGGAGGCTATGGGAGGTGCGCGACTACACAATGATATAGGGGACATTATGAGATGTGCATAAAAACACAGCGATACAGAGGAAGGTATGGGAGGTGCTCGAAAACAGGGCGATATAGGGGACGCTATGGGATTTGGATGAAAACACGGTGATATAGGGGAAGCTATGAGAGGTGCGCGAAAACACGGCAATATAGGGGACGGTATGAGAGGTGCGCAAGGCACAGCGATATAGGGGATGCTATGGGAGGAGCGTGAATACACAGCGATATACGGGACGTCATGAGATGTGCATGAAAACGCAGCGATATTAGAGAAGGTATGAGAGGTTCATAAAAGCAAGGCGACATAGGAGAATGAATGGGAAGTGTGCGAAAACAGGGCGATATAGGTGAAGGTATGAGAAGTGTGCGAAGGCACAGCAATATGTGGGAGGCTATGGGAGGTGCGCGACTACATAGTGATATGGGGGACGTTATGAGATGTGCATAAAAACACAGCGATATAGGCGAAGGTATGGGAGGTGCTCGAAAACAGGGCGATATAGGGGACGCTGTGGGATTTGGATGAAAACACGGTGATATAGGGGAAGCTATGAGAGGTGAGCGAAAACACGGCAATATAGGGGACGGTATGAGAGGTGCGCAAGGCACAGCGATATAGGGGATGCTGTGGGAGGTGCGTGAATACACAGCAATATAGGGGAAGTTATGAGAGGTGCCTGAAAACACAGCGTTATAGGGGACGCTATGGGACATGAGCGAAAACACGGCGATATAGGGGAAATTATGAGAGGTGCGCGAAAACACGGCGATATAGGGGAATGTATCAGAGGTGTGAGAAAACACAGCGATATAGGGGAAGTAATGAGAGGAGCGAAAACAGAGCGATTCAGGTGAAGACATGAGAGGTGCGCGAAAACACGGCGATATAGGGGAAGCTATGAAAGGTGAGCAAAAACATGGCGATATAGGAGAAGCTCTGAGAGGTGTGCAATAACACAGTGATAAAGCTGAATCTATGGGATGTGTGCGAAAAGACAGCGATATAGGGGAAGTTATGAGAGGTGCACAAAAATGCAGCACTATAGGAGAAGTTATGAGAGGTGTGTGAAAACACAGCGATATAGGGGAAGGAATGAGAGGTGCGCGAAAACAGGGCGATATAGGGGAAGGTATGAGAGGTGCGCGAAGGCACAGCGATATATGGGATTCTATTGGATGTGCATGAATATACAGCGATATAGGAGACGGTATGAGATGTGCATGAATACACTGCGATAGTCGGGAAACAATGACAGGTGTGTGAAAACACAACAATATAGGGGAAGTTATGAGAGGTGCATGAAAACACAGTGATATAGGGGAAGGTATGAGAGGTGCACGAAATCACAGCGATATAGGGGAATGTATGGGAGGTGCTCGAAAACGGCGATATAGGGGAAGGTATGAGATGAGTGCGAAGACACAGCAATATAGGGGATGCTATGGGAGGTACGAGAAAACACAGTGAGAAAGGGGAAGACATGAGAGGTGAAAGCAGGACGATATAGTGGAAGCTATGAGAGGTGAGCAAAAACATGGTGATATAGGGGAAGCTATGAGAGGTGAGCAATAACACAGCGATAAAGGTGATTCTATGGGATGTGCGCAAAAACACAGCTATATAGGGGAAGGTATGAGAGGAGCGCAAGGCACAGCGATATAGGGGATGCTATGGGAGGTGTGTGAATACACAGAGATATAGGGGACGTTATGAGATGTGCAGGAAAAAGCAGCGATTTTAGGTAAGATATAAGAGGTGCACAAAAACACACCGATATAGGAGAAGTTAAGAGAGGTGCGTGAAAACACAGCGATATAGAGGGAGGTATGAGAGGTGCACAAAAACACAGCGATACAGGGGAAGGTATGGGAGGTGCTCGAAAACAGGGCGATATAGGGGACGGTATGAGATTTGTATGAAAACACGGCGATATAGGGGAAGCTATGAGAGGAGCGCGAAAACACGGCAATATAGGGGACGGTATGAGAGGTGCGCAAGGCACAGCGATATAAGGGATGCTATGGGAGGTGCATGAATACACAGCGATATACGGGACGTTATGAGATCTGCATGAAAACGCAGCGATATTAGGGAAGGTATGAGAGGTTCACAAAAACACAGCAACATAGGAGAAGTTAAGAGAGGTGCGTGAAAACACAGCGATATAGAGGGAGGTATGAGAGGTGCACGAAAACACAGCGATAGAGGGGAAGGTATGGGAGGTGCTCGAAAACAGGGCGATATAGGGGACGGTATGAGATTTGTATGAAAACACGGCGATATACGGGAAGCTATGAGAGGTGTGCGAAAAACACGGTGATATAGGGGAAGCTATGAGAGGTGAGCAATAACACAGCGATAAAGGTGAATCTATGGGATGTGCGCAAAAACACAGCTATATAGGGGAATGTATGAGAGGTGCGCAAGGCACAGCGATATAGGGGATGCTATGGGAGGTGTGTGAATACACAGCGATATACGGGACGTTATGAGGTGTGCATGAAAACGCAGCGATATTAGGGAAGGTATGAGAGGTTCACAAAAGCACAGCGACATGGGAGAATGAATGGGAAGTGTGCGAAAACTGGGCGATATAGGCGAAGGTATGAGAAGTGCGCGAAGGCACAGCAATATGTGGGAGGCTATGGGAGGTGCGCGACTACACAGTGATATAGGGGACGTTATGAGATGTGCATAAAACCACAGCGATACAGAGGAAGGTATGGGAGGTGCTCGAAAACAGGGCGATATAGGGGACGGTATGAGATTTGTATGAAAACACGGCGATATAGGGGAAGCTATGAGAAGTGCGCGAAAAACACGGCAATATAGGGGACGGTATGAGAGGTGCGCAAGGCACAGCGATATAGGGGATGCTATGGGAGGTGCGTGAATACACAGCGATATACGGGACGTTATGAGATGTGCATGAAAACGTAGCGATATTAGAGAAGGTATGAGAGGTTCACAAAAGCAAGGCGACATAGGAGAATGAATGGGAAGTGTGCGAAAACAGGGCGATATAGGTGAAGGTATGAGAAGTGCGCGAAGGCACAGCAATATGTGGGAGGCTATGGGAGGTGCACGACTACATAGTGATATGGGGGACGTTATGAGATGTGCATAAAAACACAGCGATATAGGGGAAGGTATGGGAGGTGCTCGAAAACAGGGCGATATAGGGGACGCTATGGGATTTGGATGAAAACACGGTGATATAGGGGAAGCTATGAGAGGTGCGCGAAAACACGGCAATATAGGGGACGGTATGAGAGGTGCGCAAGGCACAGCGATATAGGGGATGCTATGGGAGGTGCGTGAATACACAGCAATATAGGGGAAGGTATGAGAGGTGCCCGAAAACACAGCGTTATAGGGGACGCTATGGGACGTGAGCGTAAACACGGCGATATAGGGGAAGTTATGAGAGGTGCGCTAAAATGCAGCAATATAGGAGAAGTTATGAGATGTGCGTGAAAACACAGCGATATAGGGGAAGGCATGAGAGGTACGCGAAGGCACCGTTATATAGGGGTGCTATGGGAGGTGCAGGAATACACAGCGATATAGGGGACGTTATGAGATGTGCATGAAAACACAGCAATATAGGGGAAGGTATGAGAGGTGCCCGAAAACACAGCGTTATAGGGGACGCTATGGGACGTGCGCGAAAGCACAGTAATATAGGGGAAGGTATGAGAGGTGTGCGAAAACACGGCGATACAGGGGAATGTATCAGAGGTGTGAGAAAACACAGCGATCTAGGGGAAGTAATGAGAGGAGCGAAAACATAGCGATCCAGGTGAAGACATGAGAGGTGCGCGAAAACACAGCGATATAGGGGAAGCTATGAGAGGTGAGCAATAACACAGCGATAAAGGTGATTCTATGGGATGTGCGCAAAAACACAGCTATATAGGGGAAGGTATGAGAGGTGCGCAAGGCACAGCGATATAGGGGATGCTATGGGAGGTGTGTGAATACACAGAGATATAGGGGACGTTATGAGATGTGCAGGAAGAAGCAGCGATATTAGGGAAGATATAAGAGGTGCACAAAAACACAGCGATATAGGAGAAGTTAAGAGAGGTGCGTGAAAACACAGCGATATAGAGGGAGGTATGAGAGGTGCACGAAAACACAGCGATACAGGGGAAGGTATGGGAGGTGCTCGAAAACAGGGCGATATAGGGGACGGTATGAGATTTGTATGAAAACACGGCGATATAGGGGAAGCTATGAGAGGTGCGCGAAAACACGGCAATATAGGGGACGGTATGAGAGGTGCGCAAGGCACAGCGATATAGGGGATGCTATGGGAGGTGCGTGAATACACAGCGATATACGGGACGTTATGAGATGTGCATGAAAACGCAGCGATATTAGGGAAGGTATGAGAGGTTCACAAGAACACAGCGACATAGGAGAATGAATGGGAAGTGTGCGAAAACAGGGCGATAAATCCGAAGGTATGAGAAATGCGCGAAGGCACAGCAATATGTGAGAGGCTATGGGAGGTGCGCGACTACACAGTGATGTAGGGGACGTTATGAGATGTGCATAAAAACACAGCGATATGGGGGAAGTTATGAGAGGTGCGCAAAACTGCGGCAATATTGGAGAAGTTATGAGAGGTGCGTGAAAACACAGCGATATAGGCGAAGGTATGAGAGGTGCGCAAAGGCACAGCGATATAGGGGAAGTTATGTGAGGTGCGCGAACTCGGCAATATAGGGGAAGGTATGTGAGGTGCACGAAGGCACAGCGATATAGGGGATGGCACGGGAGGTGCGTGAATACACAGCGATATAGGGGACGTTATGAGATGTGCATGAAAACGCAGCGATATTAGGGAAGATATAAGAGGTGCACAAAAACAAAGCGATATAGGAGAAGTTATGAGAGGTGTGTGAAAACACAACGATATAGGGGAAGGAATGAGAGGTGCGCGAAAACAGGGCGATATAGGGGAAGGTATGAGTGGTGCGCGAAGGCAGAGTGATATATGGGAATCTATTGGAGGTGCATGAATACACAGCGATATAGGGGACGTTATGAGATGTGCATAAAAACACGGCGATATTGGGGAAATTATAAGAGGTGCGCAAAAATACAGCAATATAGGAGAAGTTATGAGAGGTGAGTGAAAACACAGCGATATAGGGGGAGGTATGAAAGGTGCACAAAAACACAGCGATATAGGGGAAGGTATCGGAGGTGCTCGAAAACAGGGCGATGTAGGGGAAGGTATGACAGGAGTGTGAAGACACAGCAATATAGGGGATGCTATGGGAGGTGCGCGAAAACACAGTGATATATGGGAATATATGAGAGGTGCGTGAAAGTAGCGCAATATTGTGGAAGCTATGAGAGGTGAGCAAAAACACGGCGATATAGGCGAAGCTATGAGAAGTGAGCAATAACACAGCGATAAAGGTGAATCTATGGGATGTGCGCAAAAAAACAGCGATATAGGGGAAGGTATGAGAGGTGCCCAAGGCACAGCAATATAGAGGATGCTATGGGAGATGCGTGAATACACAGCTATATAAGGGACGTTATGAGATGTGCATGAAAACGCAACGATATTAGGGAAGGTATGAGAGGTTCACAAAAACACAGCGATATAGGAGAATGAATGGGAGGTGCGCGAAAACAGGGCGATATAGGTGAAGGTATGAGAGGTATGCGAAGGCACAGCGATATAGGGGAATGTATGGGAGGTGCTCGAAAACAGGGCGATATAGGGGAAGGTATGAGATGATTGCGAAGACACAGCAATATAGGGGATGCTATGGGAGGTACGCGAAAACACAGTGATATAGGGGAAGACATGAGAGGTGCGTGAAAGCAGGAAAATATAGTGGAAGCTATGAGAGGTGAGCAAAAACATGGTGATATAGGGGAAGCTATGAGAGGTGAGCAATAACACAGCGATATAGGGGACGCTATGGGAGGTGTGTGAATACACAGCGATATAGGGGACGTTATGAGGTGTGCAGGAAGAAGCAGCGATTTTAGGGAAGATATAAGAGGTGCACAAAAACACAGCGATATAGAGGGAGGTATGAGAGGTGCACGAAAACACAGCGATACAGGGGAAGGTATGGGAGGTGCTCGAAAACAGGGCGATATAGGGGACGGTATGAGATTTGTATGAAAACACAGCGATATAGGGGAAGCTATGAGAGGTGCGCGAAAACACGGCAATATAGGGGACGGTATGAGAGGTGCGCAAGGCACAGCGATATAGGGGATGCTATGGGAGGTGCGTGAATACACAGCGATATACGGGACGTTATGAGATGTGCATGAAAACGCAGCGATATTAGGGAAGATATAAGAGATGCACAAAAACAAAGCGATATAGGAGAAGTTATGAGAGGTGTGTGAAAACACAGCGATATAGGGGAAGGAATGAGAGGTGCGCGAAAACAGGGCGATATAGGGGAAGGTATGAGAGGTGCGCGAATGCAGAGTGATATATGGGAATCTTCTGGAGGTGCATGAATACACAGCGATATAGGGGACGTTATGCGTTGTGCATAAAAACACGGCGATATAGGGGAAATTATGAGAGGTGCGCAAAAATACAGCAATATAGGAGAAGTTATGAGAGGTGAGTGAAAACACAGCGATATAGGGGGAGGTATGAAAGGTGCACGAAAACACAGCGATATAGGGGAAGGTATCGGAGGTGCTCGAAAACAGGGCGATGTAGGGGAAGGTATGACAGGTGTGTGAAGACACAGCAATATAGGGGATGCTATGGGAGGTGCGCGAAAACACAGTGATATAGGGGACGTTATGAGATGTGCATAAAAGCACAGCGATATAGGGGAAGGTATGAGAGGTTCACAAAAACACAGCGATATAGGAGAATGAATGGGAGGTGCGCGAAAACAGGGCGATATAGGTGAAGGTATGAGAGGTATGCGAAGGCACAGCAATATAGGGGATGCTATGGGAGGTGCGCGACTACACAGTGATATAGGGGACGTTATGAGATGTGCATGAGAACACGGCGATATAGGGGAAGTTATGAGAGGTGCACAAAAATGCAGCACTATAGGAGAAGTTATGAGAGGTGTGTGAAAACACAGCGATATAGGGGAAGGAATGAGAGGTGCGCGAAAACAGGGCGATATATGGGAAGGTATGAGAGGTGCCCGAAGGCACAGCGATATATGGGATTCTATTGGAGGTGCATGAATACACAGCGATATAGGAGACGGTATGCGATGTGCATGAATACACGGCGATAGTCGGGAAACAATGACAGCTGTGTGAAAACACAGCAATATAGGGGAAGTTATGTGAGGTGCGTGAAAACACAGTGATATAGGGGAAGGTATGAGAGGTGCACGAAAACACAGCGATATAGGGGAAGGAATGGGAGGTGCACGAAGGCACAGCGATATAGGGGACGTTATGAGATGTGCATGAAAACACAGAGATATAGGGGAAGTTATGAGACGTGCGCAAAAATACAGCAATATAGGAGAAGTTATGAGAGGTGAGTGAAAAAACAGCGATATAGGAGGAGGTATGAAAGGAGCACGAAAACACAGCGATATAGGGGAAGGTATGAGATGAGTGCGAAGACACAGCAATATAGGGGATGCTATGGGAGGTACGCAAAAACACAGTGAGAAAGGGGAAGACATGAGAGGTGAAAGCAGGACAATATAGTGGAAGCTATGAGAGGTGAGCAAAAGCATGGTGATATAGGGGAAGCTATGAGAGGTGAGCAATAACACAGCGATAAAGGTGAATCTATGGGATGTGCGCAAAAACACAGCTATATAGTGGAAGGTATGAGAGGTGCGCAAGGCACAGCGATACAGGGGATGCTATGGGACGTGTGTGAATACACAGAGATATAGGGGACGTTATGAGATGTGCAGGAAGAAGCAGCGATATTAGGGAAGATATAAGAGGTGCACAAAAACACAGCGATATAGGAGAAGTTAAGGGAGGTGCGTGAAAACACAGCGATATAGAGGGAGGTATGAGAGGTGCACGAAAACACAGCAATATAGGGGAAGCTATGAGAGGTGCGCGAAAACACGGCAATATAGGGGACGGTATGAGAGGTGCGCAAGGCACAGCGATATAAGGGATGCTATGGGAGGTGCGTGAATACACAGCGATATACGGGACGTTATGAGATGTGCATGAAAACGCAACGATATTAGGGAAGGTATGAGAGGTTCACAAAAACACAGCGATATAGGGGAATGTATGGGAGGTGTTCGAAAACAGGGCGATATAGGGGAAGGTATGAGATCAGTGCGAAGACACAGCAATATAGGGGATGCTATGGGAGGTACGCGAAAACACAGTGATATAGGGGAAGACATGAGAGGTGCGTGAAAGCAGGACAATATAGTGGAAGCTATGAGAGGTGAGCAAAAACATGGTGATATAGGGGAAGCTATGAGAGGTGAGCAATAACACAGCGATAAAGGTGAATCTATGGGATGTGCGCAAAAACACAGCTATATAGGGGAACGTATGAGAGGTGCGCAAGGCACAGCGATATAGGGGATGCTATGGGAGGTGTGTGAATACACAGCGATATAGGGGACGTTATGAGATGTGCAGGAAGAAGCAGCGATATTAGGGCGGATATAAGAGGTGCACAAAAACACAGCGATATAGGAGAAGTTAAGAGAGGTGCGTGAAAACACAGCGATATAGAGGGAGGTATGAGAGGTGCACGAAAACACAGCGATACAGGGGAAGCTATGAGAAGTGCGCGAAAACACGGCAATATAGGGGACGGTATGAGAGGTGCGCAAGGCACAGCGATATAGGGGATGCTATGGGAGGTGCGTGAATACACAGCGATATACGGGACGTTATGAGATGTGCATGAAAACGCAACGATATTAGGGAAGGTATGAGAGGTTCACAAAAACACAGCGATATAGGAGAATGAATGGGAGGTGCGCGAAAACAGGGCGATATAGGTGAAGGTATGAGAGGTATGCGAAGGCACAGCGATATAGGGGAATGTATGGGAGGTGCTCGAAAACAGGGCGATATAGCGGAAGGTATGAGATGAGTGCGAAGACACAGCAATATAGGGGATGCTATGGGAGGTACGCGAAAACACAGTGATATAGGGGAAGACATGAGAGGTGCGTGAAAGCAGGACAATATAGTGGAAGCTATGAGAGGTGAGCAAAAACATGGTGATATAGGGGAAGCTATGAGAGGTGAGCAATAACACAGCGATAAAGGTGAATCTATAGGATGTGCGCAAAAACACAGCTATATAGGGGAAGGTATGAGAGGTGCGCAAGGCACAGCGATATAGGGGATGCTATGGAAGGTGTGTGAATACACAGCGATATAGGGGACGTTATGAGATGTGCAGGAAGAAGCAGCGATATTAGGGCGGATATAAGAGGTGCACAAAAACACAGCGATAAAGGAGAAGTTAAGAGAGGTGCGTGAAAACACAGCGATATAGAGGGAGGTATGAGAGGTGCACGAAAACACAGCGATACAGGGGAAGCTATGAGAAGTGCGCGAAAACACGGCAATATAGGGGACGGTATGAGAGGTGTGCAAGGCACAGCGATATAGGAGATGCTATGGGAGGTGCGAGAATACACAGCGATATACGGGACGTTATGAGATGTGCATGAAAACGCAGCGATATTAGGGAAGGTATGAGAGGTTCACAAAAACACAGCGACATAGGAGAATGAATGGGAAGTGTGCGAAAACAGGGCAATAAATCCGAAAGTATGAGAAATACGCGAAGGCACAGCAATATGTGAGAGGCTATGGGAGGTGCGCGACTACACAGTGATATAGGGAACGTTATGAGATGTGCATAAAAACACAGCGATATGGGGGAAGTTATGAGAGGTGCGCAAAAATGCAGCAATATTGGAGAAGTTATGAGAGGTGCGTGAAAACACAGCGATATAGGGGAAGGTATGAGAGGTGCGCAAAGGCACAGCGATATAGGGGATGTTATGGGAGGTGCGCGAATACAGGGCAATATAGGGGAAGGTATGTGAGGTGCACGAAGGCACAGCGATATAGGGGATGGTATGGGAGGTGCGTGAATACACAGCGATATAGGGGACTTTATGAGATGTGCATGAAAACGCAGCGATATTAGGGAAGTTATGAGAGATGCACAAAAACAAAGCGATATAGGAGAAGTTATGAGAGGTGTGTGAAAACACAGCGATATAGGGGAAGGAATGAGAGGTGCGCGAAAACAGGGCGATATAGGGGAAGGTATGAGAGGTGCGCGAAGGCAGAGTGATATATGGGAATCTATTGGAGGTGCATGAATACACAGCGATATAGGGGACGTTATGAGATGTGCATAAAAACACGGCGATATAGGGGAAATTATGAGAGGTGCGCAAAAATACGGCAATATAGGAGAAGTTATGAGAGGTGAGTGAAAACACAGCGATATAGGGGGAGGTATGAAAGGTGCATGAAAACACAGCGATATAGGGGAAGGTATCGGAGGTGCTCGAAAACAGGGCGATGTAGGGGAAGGTATGACAGGAGTGTGAAGACACAGCAATATAGGGGATGCTATGGGAGGTGCGCGAAAACACAGTGATATATGGGAAGATATGAAAGGTGCGTGAAAGTAGCGCAATATAGTGGAAGCTATGAGAGGTGAGCAAAAACACGGCGATATAGGCGAAGCTATGAGAAGTGAGCAATAACACAGCGATAAAAGTGAATCTATGGGATGTGCTCAAAAAAACAGCGATATAGGGGAAGGTATGAGAGGTGCGCAAGGCACAGCAATATAGAGGATGCTATGGGAGATGCGTGAATACACAGCTATATAAGGGACGTTATGAGATGTGCATGAAAACGCAACGATATTAGGGAAGGTATGAGAGGTTCACAAAAACACAGCGATATAGGAGAATGAATGGGAGGTGCGCGAAAACAGGGCGATATAGGTGAAGGTATGAGAGGTATGCGAAGGCACAGCAATATAGGGGATGCTATGGGAGGTGCGCGACTACACAGTGATATAGGGGACGTTATAAGATGTGCATGAAAACACAGCGATATAGGGGAAGTTATGAGAGGTGCACAAAAATGTAGCACTATAGGAGAAGTTATGAGAGGTGTGTGAAAACACAGCGATATAGGGGAAGGAATGAGAGGTGCGCGAAAGCAGGGCGACATAGGGGAAGGTATGAGAGGTGCGCGAAGGCATAGCGATATGTGGGATTCTATTGGATGTGCATGAATATACAGCGATACAGGAGACGGTATGAGATGTGCATGAATACACTGCGATAGTCGGGAAACAATGACAGGTGTGTGAAAACACAACAATATAGGGGAAGTTATGAGAGGTGCGTGAAAACACAGTGATATAGGGGAAGGTATGAGAGGTGCACGAAAACACAGCGATATAGGGGAAGGTATGGGAGGTGCTCGAAAACAGGGCGATATAGGGGAAGGTATGAGATGAGTGCGAAGACACAGCAATATAGGGATGCTATGGGAGGTACGCGAAAACACAGTGATATAGGGGAAGACATGAGAGGTGCGTGAAAGCAGGACAATATAGTGGAAGCTATGAGAGGTGAGCAAAAACATGGTGATATAGGGGAAGCTATGAGAGGTGAGCAATAACAGAGCGATAAAGGTGAATCTATGGGATGTGCGCAAAAACACAGCTATATAGAGGAAGGTATGAGAAGTGCGCAAGGCACAGCGATATAGGAGATGCTATGGGAGGTGCGTGAATACACAGCGATATACGGGACGTTATGAGGTGTGCATGAAAACGCAGCGATATTAGGGAAGGTATGAGAGGTTCACAAAAGCACAGCGACATAGGAGAATGAATGGGAAGTGTGCGAAAACAGGGCGATATAGGTGAAGGTATGAGAAGTGCGCGAAGGCACAGCAATATGTGGGAGGCTATGGGAGGTGCGCGACTACACAGTGATATGGGGGACGTTATGAGATGTGCATAAAAACACAGCGATATAGGGGAAATTATGAGAGGTGCGTGAAAACACAGCGATATAGGGGAAGGCATGAGAGGTACGCGAAGGCACCGTTATATAGGGGTGCTATGGGAGGTGCAGGAATACACAGCGATCTCGGGGACGTTATGAGATGTGCATGAAAACACGGCGATATAGGGGAAATTATGAGAGGTGCGCGAAAACACGACGAAACAGGGGATTGTATCAGAGGTGTGAGAAAACACAGCGATATAGGGGAAGTAATGAGAGGAGCGAAAACATAGCGATCCATGTGAAGACATGAGAGGTGCGCGAAAACACGGCGATATAGGGGAAGCTCTGAGAGGTGTGCAATAACACAGTGATAAAGCTGAATCTATGGGATGTGTGCGAAAAGACAGCAATATAGGGGATGGTATGGGAGGTGCGCAAGGCACAGCGATACAGGGGATGCTATGGGAGGTGCGTGAATACACAGCAATATAGGGGACGTTATGAGATGTGCAGGAAGAATCAGCGATATTAGGGAAGATATAAGAGGTGCACAAAAACACAGTGATATAGGAGAAGTTAAGAGAGGTGCGTGAAAACACCGATATAGAGGGAGGTATGAGAGGTGCACGAAAACACAGCGATACAGAGGAAGATATGGGAGGTGCTCGAAAACAGGGCAATATAGGGGACGGTATGAGATTTGTATGAAAACACGGCGATTTCGGGGAAGCTATGTGAGGTGCGCGAAAACACGGCAATATAGGGGACGGTATGAGAGGTGCGCAAGGCACAGCAATATAAGGGATGCTATGGGAGGTGCGTGAATACACAGCGATATACGGGACGTTATGAGATGTGCATGAAAACGCAGCGATATTAGGGAAGGTATGAGAGGTTGACAAAAATACAGCGACATAGGAGAATGAATGGGAAGTGTGCGAAAACAGGGCGATATAGGCGAAGGTATGAGAAATGCGCGAAGGCACAGCAATATGTGGGAGGCTATGGGAGGTGCGCGACTACACAGTGATATAGGGGACGTTATGAGATGTGCATAAAAACACAGCGATATGGGGGAAGTTATGAGAGGTGCGCAAAAATGCAGCAATATTGGAGAAGTTATGAGAGGTGCGTGAAAACACAGCGATATAGGGGAAGGTATGAGAGGTGCGCAAAGGCACAGCGATATAGGGGATGTTATGGGAGGTGCGCGAATACAGGGCAATATAGGGGAAGGTATGAGAGGTGCGCGAAGGCAGAGTGATATACGGGAATCTATTGGAGGTGCATGAAGACACAGCGATATAGGGGACGCTATGAGATGTGCATAAAAACACGGTGATATAGGGGAAATTATGAGAGGTGCGCAAAAATACAGCAATATAGGAGAAGTTATGAGAGGTGATTGAAAACACAGCGATATAGGGGGAGATATGAAAGGTGCACGAAACACAGCGATATAGGGGAAGGTATCGGAGGAGCTCGAAAACAGGGCGATGTAGGGGAAGGTATGACAGGAGTGTGAAGACACAGCAATATAGGGGATGCTATGGGAGGTGCGCGAAAACGGCGATATAGTGGAAGCTATGGGATGTGCACGAAAACAGGACGATATAGGGGAAGGTATGAGAGGTGCACAAAAACACAGCGATATAGGGGATGCAATGGGACGTGCGCAAAAAAACTAATATATAGGGGAAGGTATGAGAGGTGTGCAAGAATTCGGCGATATAGGGGAAATTATGAGAGGTGTGCGAAAACACGGCGATGCGGGAGAATGTATCAGATGTGCGAAAAAACAGCGCTATAGGGGAAGTATTGAGAGGAGCGAAAACATAGCGATCTAGGTGAAGACATGAGAGGTGCGCGAAAACACAGCGATATAGGGGAAGCTATGAGAGGTGCGCGAAAACACAGCGATATAGGGGACTTGAGATGTGCATGAAAATGCAACGATATTAGTGAAGGTATGAGAGGAGCACGAAAACACAGCGATATAGGGGAAGGTATGAGAGGTGCGCGAAAACACAGCGATATAGGGGAAGGTATGAGAGGTGCACGAAAACAGCGATATAGGTGAAGGAATGGGAGGTGAGCGAAAACAGGGCGATATAGGTGAACGAATGGGAGGTGCACGAAAACATTGCGATATAGATGAAGTTATGAGAGGTATGCGAAGGCACAGCAATATAGGGGATGCTATGGAATGTGCGCGAAAACACAGTGATATAGGGAAGACAGGAGAGGTGCCCAAAAACACGACGATATAAGGGAATCTATGAGAGGTGAGCAAAAACACGGCGATACAGGGGAAGATATGAGAGGTGAGCGATAACACAGCGATAAAGGTGAATCTATGCGATGTGCGCGAAAAGACAGCGATATAGGGAAAGGTATGAGAGGTGCGCAAGACACAGCGATATAGGGGATGCTATGGGTGGTGCGTGAATACACAGCGTTATAGGGGACGTGATGAGATGTGCATGAAAACGCAGCGATATTAGGGAAGGTATGAGAGGTGCACAAAAACACAGCGATAAAGGAGAAGTTATGAGAGTTGTGTGAAAACACAGTGATATAGGGGAAGGTATGAGAGGTGCACGAAAACAGCGATATAGGTGAAGGAATGGGAGGTGCGCGAAAACAGGGCGATATAGGTGAAGGAATGGGAGGTGCGCGAAAACAGGGCGATAAAGGGGAAGTTATGAGAGGTGCGCAAGGCACAGCGATATAGGAGAAGGTATGGAAGGTGCTCGAACACAGGGTGATATAGATGAAGGCACAGCAATATAGGGGATACTATGGAAGGTGCACGAAAACACAATGATATAGGAGAAGACATGAGAGGTGCGCGAAAACAAGACAATATAGTGGAAGCTATGAAATGTGAGCTAAAACCCGCCGATACAGGGGAAGCTATGAGAGGTGAGCAATAACACAGCGATAAAGGTGAATCTATGGGATATGCGCGAAAAGACATCGATATAGGGGAAGGTATGAGAGGTGTGCGAAAACACAGCTGTATAGGGGAAGTTATGACATGTGCATGAAAACACGGCGATATAGGGGAAGGTATGAGAGGTGCACGAAGGCACAGCGATATAGGGGATGCTATGGGAGGTGCGCGAAAACACAGTGATATAGAGGACGGTATGAGATGTGTATGAAAACATGGCATTACATGGGAAGCTATGAGAGGTGCGCGAAAACACGGCAATATAGGGGAAAGTATGAGATGTGTGCGAAAACTTGGCGTTACAGAGGAATGCATCAGAGGTGCGAGAAAACACAGCGATGTAGGGGAAGACATGAGAGGTGCGCAAAAACATGGCAATATAGTGGAAGTTATGGGATGTGCGCTAAAACAGGGCGATGTAGGGGAAGGTATGAGAGGTGCGTGAAAACACAGTGATATAGGGGAAGGTATGAGAGGAGCACGAAAACAGGGCGATATAGGGGAAGGTATGAGAGGTGCGTGAAGGCACAGCGATACAGGGAATGTTATGGGAGGTGCACGAAACCACAGCGAAATAGGGGACGTTATGAGATGTGCATGAAAACACAGCGAAATAGGGGAAGGTATGAGAGGTGCACGAAAACGCAGCGATACTAGGGAAGGTATAGGAGGTGCACGAAAACTGGGCGATATAGGGGAAGGTATGAGAGGTGCACGAAGGCACAGCGATATAGGGGATGCTATGGGAGGTGCGCGAAATCACAGTAATATAGTGGACGGTATGAGATGTGCATAAAAACACGGCGATATATGGGGAGGTATGAGAGTTGCCCGAAAACACGGCGATATAGGGGAAAGTATGAGAGGTGCGCGAAAACTTGGCGTTACAGGGGAATGCATCAGAGGTGCCAGAAAACACAGCGATGTAGTGGAATACATGAGAGGTGCGCGAAAACAGGGCAATATAGTGGAAACTATGGGATGTACACGAAAACAGGACGATATAGGGGAAGGTATGAGAGGTGCGTGAAAACACAGTGATATAGGGGAAGGTATGAGAGGAGCACGAAAACAGGGCGATATAGGGGAAGTTATGAGAGGTGCACGAAGGCACAGCGATATAGGGGATGCTATGGGAGGTGCGCGAAAAGACAGCGATATAGGGGAAGCTATGAGAGGTGCGCAAGGCACAGCGAGATAGGGGATACTATGGGATGTGCGTGAGTACACAGCGATATGGGGACGTGATGAGATGTGCATGAAAACGCAACGGTATTAGGGAAGGTATGAGAGGTGCACAAAAACACAGCGATATACTAGAAGTTATGAGAGCTGTGCGAAAACACAGCGATATAGGGGAAGGTATGGGAGGCGCACGAATACACAGCGATATAGGGGATATTATGAGATGTGCATAAAATCACGGCGATATAGGGGAAGTTATGAGAGGTGCGCAAAAATACAGAAATATAGGAGAAGTTATGAGAGGTGCGTGAAAACACAACGATATAGGGGTAGGTATGAGAGGTACACAAAAACACAGCGATATAAGGGAAGGTATAGGAGGTGCGCGAAAACAGGGCAATATGGGGAAGGTATGAGAGGTCCACGAACACGCAGCGATATAAGGGAAGGTATAGGAGGTGCGCGAAAACAGGGTGATATAGGGGAAGGTATGAGAGGTGCACGAAGGCACAGCGATATAGGGGATGCTATGGGAGGTGCGTGAATACACAGCGATATACGGGACGTTATGAGGTGTGCATGAAAACGCAGCGATATTAGGGAAGGTATGAGAGGTTCACAAAAGCACAGCGACATAGGAGAATGAATGGGAAGTGTGCGAAAACAGGGCGATATAGGTGAAGGTATGAGAAGTGCGCGAAGGCACAGCAATATGTGGGAGGCTATGGGAGGTGCGCGACTACACAGTGATATGGGGGACGTTATGAGATGTGCATAAAAACACAGCGATATAGGGGAAATTATGAGAGGTGCGTGAAAACACAGCGATATAGGGGAAGGCATGAGAGGTACGCGAAGGCACCGTTATATAGGGGTGCTATGGGAGGTGCAGGAATACACAGCGATCTCGGGGACGTTATGAGATGTGCATGAAAACACGGCGATATAGGGGAAATTATGAGAGGTGCGCGAAAACACGACGAAACAGGGGATTGTATCAGAGGTGTGAGAAAACACAGCGATATAGGGGAAGTAATGAGAGGAGCGAAAACATAGCGATCCATGTGAAGACATGAGAGGTGCGCGAAAACACGGCGATATAGGGGAAGCTCTGAGAGGTGTGCAATAACACAGTGATAAAGCTGAATCTATGGGATGTGTGCGAAAAGACAGCAATATAGGGGATGGTATGGGAGGTGCGCAAGGCACAGCGATACAGGGGATGCTATGGGAGGTGCGTGAATACACAGCAATATAGGGGACGTTATGAGATGTGCAGGAAGAATCAGCGATATTAGGGAAGATATAAGAGGTGCACAAAAACACAGTGATATAGGAGAAGTTAAGAGAGGTGCGTGAAAACACAGCGATATAGAGGGAGGTATGAGAGGTGCACGAAAACACAGCGATACAGAGGAAGATATGGGAGGTGCTCGAAAACAGGGCAATATAGGGGACGGTATGAGATTTGTATGAAAACACGGCGATTTCGGGGAAGCTATGTGAGGTGCGCGAAAACACGGCAATATAGGGGACGGTATGAGAGGTGCGCAAGGCACAGCAATATAAGGGATGCTATGGGAGGTGCGTGAATACACAGCGATATACGGGACGTTATGAGATGTGCATGAAAACGCAGCGATATTAGGGAAGGTATGAGAGGTTGACAAAAATACAGCGACATAGGAGAATGAATGGGAAGTGTGCGAAAACAGGGCGATATAGGCGAAGGTATGAGAAGTGCGCGAAGTCACAGCAATATGTGGGAGGCTATGGGAGGTGCGCGACTACACAGTGATATAGGGGACGTTATGAGATGTGCATAAAAACACAGCGATATGGGGGAAGTTATGAGAGGTGCGCAAAAATGCAGCAATATTGGAGAAGTTATGAGAGGTGCGTGAAAACACAGCGATATAGGGGAAGGTATGAGAGGTGCGCAAAGGCACAGCGATATAGGGGATGTTATGGGAGGTGCGCGAATACAGGGCAATATAGGGGAAGGTATGAGAGGTGCGTGAAAACAGGGCGATATAGGGAAGGTATGAGAGGTGCGCGAAGGCAGAGTGATATACGGGAATCTATTGGAGGTGCATGAAGACACAGCGATATAGGGGACGCTATGAGATGTGCATAAAAACACGGTGATATAGGGGAAATTATGAGAGGTGCGCAAAAATACAGCAATATAGGAGAAGTTATGAGAGGTGATTGAAAACACAGCGATATAGGGGGAGATATGAAAGGTGCACGAAACACAGCGATATAGGGGAAGGTATCGGAGGAGCTCGAAAACAGGGCGATGTAGGGGAAGGTATGACAGGAGTGTGAAGACACAGCAATATAGGGGATGCTATGGGAGGTGCGCGAAAACGGCGATATAGTGGAAGCTATGGGATGTGCACGAAAACAGGACGATATAGGGGAAGGTATGAGAGGTGCACAAAAACACAGCGATATAGGGGATGCAATGGGACGTGCGCAAAAAAACTAATATATAGGGGAAGGTATGAGAGGTGTGCAAGAATTCGGCGATATAGGGGAAATTATGAGAGGTGTGCGAAAACACGGCGATGCGGGAGAATGTATCAGATGTGCGAAAAAACAGCGCTATAGGGGAAGTATTGAGAGGAGCGAAAACATAGCGATCTAGGTGAAGACATGAGAGGTGCGCGAAAACACAGCGATATAGGGGAAGCTATGAGAGGTGCGCGAAAACACAGCGATATAGGGGACTTGATGAGATGTGCATGAAAATGCAACGATATTAGTGAAGGTATGAGAGGAGCACGAAAACACAGCGATATAGGGGAAGGTATGAGAGGTGCGCGAAAACACAGCGATATAGGGGAAGGTATGAGAGGTGCACGAAAACAGCGATATAGGTGAAGGAATGGGAGGTGAGCGAAAACAGGGCGATATAGGTGAACGAATGGGAGGTGCACGAAAACATTGCGATATAGATGAAGTTATGAGAGGTATGCGAAGGCACAGCAATATAGGGGATGCTATGGAATGTGCGCGAAAACACAGTGATATAGGGAAGACAGGAGAGGTGCCCAAAAACACGACGATATAAGGGAATCTATGAGAGGTGAGCAAAAACACGGCGATACAGGGGAAGATATGAGAGGTGAGCGATAACACAGCGATAAAGGTGAATCTATGCGATGTGCGCGAAAAGACAGCGATATAGGGAAAGGTATGAGAGGTGCGCAAGACACAGCGATATAGGGGATGCTATGGGTGGTGCGTGAATACACAGCGTTATAGGGGACGTGATGAGATGTGCATGAAAACGCAGCGATATTAGGGAAGGTATGAGAGGTGCACAAAAACACAGCGATAAAGGAGAAGTTATGAGAGTTGTGTGAAAACACAGTGATATAGGGGAAGGTATGAGAGGTGCACGAAAACAGCGATATAGGTGAAGGAATGGGAGGTGCGCGAAAACAGGGCGATATAGGTGAAGGAATGGGAGGTGCGCGAAAACAGGGCGATAAAGGGGAAGTTATGAGAGGTGCGCAAGGCACAGCGATATAGGAGAAGGTATGGAAGGTGCTCGAACACAGGGTGATATAGATGAAGGCACAGCAATATAGGGGATACTATGGAAGGTGCACGAAAACACAATGATATAGGAGAAGACATGAGAGGTGCGCGAAAACAAGACAATATAGTGGAAGCTATGAAATGTGAGCTAAAACCCGCCGATACAGGGGAAGCTATGAGAGGTGAGCAATAACACAGCGATAAAGGTGAATCTATGGGATATGCGCGAAAAGACATCGATATAGGGGAAGGTATGAGAGGTGTGCGAAAACACAGCTGTATAGGGGAAGTTATGACATGTGCATGAAAACACGGCGATATAGGGGAAGGTATGAGAGGTGCACGAAGGCACAGCGATATAGGGGATGCTATGGGAGGTGCGCGAAAACACAGTGATATAGAGGACGGTATGAGATGTGTATGAAAACATGGCATTACATGGGAAGCTATGAGAGGTGCGCGAAAACACGGCAATATAGGGGAAAGTATGAGATGTGTGCGAAAACTTGGCGTTACAGAGGAATGCATCAGAGGTGCGAGAAAACACAGCGATGTAGGGGAAGACATGAGAGGTGCGCAAAAACATGGCAATATAGTGGAAGTTATGGGATGTGCGCTAAAACAGGGCGATGTAGGGGAAGGTATGAGAGGTGCGTGAAAACACAGTGATATAGGGGAAGGTATGAGAGGAGCACGAAAACAGGGCGATATAGGGGAAGGTATGAGAGGTGCGTGAAGGCACAGCGATACAGGGAATGTTATGGGAGGTGCACGAAACCACAGCGAAATAGGGGACGTTATGAGATGTGCATGAAAACACAGCGAAATAGGGGAAGGTATGAGAGGTGCACGAAAACGCAGCGATACTAGGGAAGGTATAGGAGGTGCACGAAAACTGGGCGATATAGGGGAAGGTATGAGAGGTGCACGAAGGCACAGCGATATAGGGGATGCTATGGGAGGTGCGCGAAATCACAGTAATATAGTGGACGGTATGAGATGTGCATAAAAACACGGCGATATATGGGGAGGTATGAGAGTTGCCCGAAAACACGGCGATATAGGGGAAAGTATGAGAGGTGCGCGAAAACTTGGCGTTACAGGGGAATGCATCAGAGGTGCCAGAAAACACAGCGATGTAGTGGAATACATGAGAGGTGCGCGAAAACAGGGCAATATAGTGGAAACTATGGGATGTACACGAAAACAGGACGATATAGGGGAAGGTATGAGAGGTGCGTGAAAACACAGTGATATAGGGGAAGGTATGAGAGGAGCACGAAAACAGGGCGATATAGGGGAAGTTATGAGAGGTGCACGAAGGCACAGCGATATAGGGGATGCTATGGGAGGTGCGCGAAAAGACAGCGATATAGGGGAAGCTATGAGAGGTGCGCAAGGCACAGCGAGATAGGGGATACTATGGGATGTGCGTGAGTACACAGCGATATGGGGACGTGATGAGATGTGCATGAAAACGCAACGGTATTAGGGAAGGTATGAGAGGTGCACAAAAACACAGCGATATACTAGAAGTTATGAGAGCTGTGCGAAAACACAGCGATATAGGGGAAGGTATGGGAGGCGCACGAATACACAGCGATATAGGGGATATTATGAGATGTGCATAAAATCACGGCGATATAGGGGAAGTTATGAGAGGTGCGCAAAAATACAGAAATATAGGAGAAGTTATGAGAGGTGCGTGAAAACACAACGATATAGGGGTAGGTATGAGAGGTACACGAAAACACAGCGATATAAGGGAAGGTATAGGAGGTGCGCGAAAACAGGGCAATATGGGGAAGGTATGAGAGGTCCACGAACACGCAGCGATATAAGGGAAGGTATAGGAGGTGCGCGAAAACAGGGTGATATAGGGGAAGGTATGAGAGGTGCACGAAGGCACAGCGATATAGGGGATGCTATGGGATGTGCGCGAAGGCACATCGATATAGGGGATACTGTGGGATGTGCGCGAATACACTGCGATATAGGGGACGTTATGAGATGCGCATAACAACACGGCAATATGGGGGAAGTTATGAGAGGCGCGCAAAAACACGGCGATACAGGGGAAGCTATGAGAGGTGAGCAATAACACAGCGATAAAGGTGAATCTATGTGATGTGCGCGAAAAGACAGTGATATAGGGGAAGGTATGAGAGGTGCGCAAGGCACAGCGATATGGGGGAGGTATGAGAGGTGCACGAAAACACAGCGATATAGGGGAAGGTATGGAAGGTGTTCCAAAACTGGATGATATAGATGAAGTTATGAGAGGTATGTAAAGGCACAGCTATATAGGGGATGCTATGGAAGGTGCACGAAAACACAGTGATATAGTGGAAGACAGGAGAGGTGTGCGAAAACACGGTGGTATAGGGGAAGCTATGAGAGGTGAGCAATAACACAGCGAAAAAGGTGAATCTATAGGATGTGCGCGAAAAGACATCGATATAAGGAAAGGTATGAGTGGTTCGCAAGGCACAGCGATATAGGGGATGCTATGGAAGGTGCGTGAATACATAGCGATATAGGGGACGTGATGAGATGTGCATGAAAACGCAGCGATATTAGGGAAGGTATGAGAGGTGCACAAAAACACAGCGATGTAGGAGAAGGTATCAGAGGTGAGTGAAGGCACAGCGATATAGGGGATGCTATGGGAGGTGCGCGAATACACAGCGATATAGGGGACGTTATGAGATGTGCATAAGAATACGGCGATATAGGGGAAGCTATGAGAGGTGAGCTAAAACCCGGTGATACAGGGGAAGCTATGAGAGGTGAGCAATAACACAGCGATAAAGGTGAATCTATGGGATGTGCGCGAAAGGACAGCTATATAGGGGAAGGTATGAGAAGTGCGCAAGGCACAGCGATATAGGGGACAGTATGAGATGTGCATGAATACATGGCGATAGTCGGGAAACCATGAGAGGTGTGCGAAAACACAGCGATATAGGGGAAGTTATGAGAGGTGCGCAAAAACAGGGCGATATAGGGGAAGTTATGAGGGGTGCGTGAAAACCCAGCAATATAGAGGACGTTATGAGATGTATATGAAAACACGGTGATATAGGGGAAGGTATGAGAGGTGCATGAAGGCACAGCGATATAGGGGATGCTATGGGAGGTGCGTGAAAACTCAGTGATATAGGGGACTGTATGAGATGTGTATGAAAACACGGTGATATAGGGGAAAGTATGAGAGGTGCGAGAAAACTTGGCGTTACTGGGGAATGCATCAGATGTGCGAGAAAACACGGCGATGTAGGTGAAGACATGAGAGGTGTGCAAAAACAGGTCTATATAGTGGAAGCTATGGGATGTGCGCTAAAACAGGGTGATGTAGGGGAAGGTATGAGAGGTGCGTTAAAGCACAGCGATATAGAGGGCGCCATGGGACGTGTGCGAAAACACAGTGATATAGCGGAAGGTATGACAGATGTGCGCGAACACGGCGAGATAGGGGAAAGTATGAGAGGTGTGCGAAAACTTGGCGTTACAGGGGAATGCATCAGAGGTGCCAGAAAACACAGCGATGTAGTGGAATACATGAGAGGTGCGCGAAAACAGGGCGATATAGGGTAAGGTATGAGAGGTGTGCGAGAACACGGCGATATAGGGGAAATTATGAGAGGTGTGCGAAAACACAGCAACGTGAGAATGTATCAGATGTGCGAGAAAACACAGCGATATAGGGGAAGTATTGGGAGGAGCGAAAACATAGCGATCTATGTGAAGACATGAGAGGTGCGCGAAAACACGGCGATATAGGGGAAGTTATGAGAGGTGAGCAATAACACAGCGATAAAGGTGAATCTATGGGATGTGAGCGAAAAGACAGAGATATAGAGGAAGCTATGAGAGGTGCGCAAGGCACCGATATAGGGGATGCTATGGGAGGTGCATGAATACACAGCGATATAGCGGACGTGATGAGATGTGCATGAAAACGCAGTGTTATTAGAGAAGGTATGAGAGGTGCACAAAAACACAGCGATATAGGAGAAGTTATGAGAAGTGTGTGAAAACACAGTGATAGAGGGGAATGTATAGGAGGTGCGTGAAAACTGGGCAATATAAGGGAAGGTATGAGAGGTGCACGACGGCACAGCGATATAGGGGATGCTATGGGAGGTGCGCGAAAACACAGCGATATAGGTGACGGTAGGAGATGTGCATAAAATCATGGCGATATTGGGGAAGGTATGAGAGGTGCACGTAAACACGGCGATATAGGGGAAAGTATGAGAGCTGCGCGAAAACTTGGCGTTACAGGGGAATGCATCAGAGGTGCCAGAAAACACAGCGATGTAGTGGAAGACTTGAGAGATGCGCGAAAACAGGGCAATAAAGTGGAAGGTATGGAATGTGCGCAAAAACAGGGCGATATAGGGGAAGGTATGAGAGGTGCACGAACACGCAGCGATATAGGGGATGCTATGGGAGGAGGGCGAATACACAGCGATATAGGGGACGTGATGAGATGTGCATGAAAACTCAGCGATATTAGGGAAGGTATGAGATGTGCACAAAAACACAGCGATATAGGAGAAGTTATGAGAGGTGTGTGAAAACACAGCGATATAAGGGTAGGTATGAAAGGTACACGAAAACACAGCGATATAGGAGAAGTTATGAGAAGTGTGTGAAAGCACAGCGATAGAGGGGAAGGTATGACAGGTGCACGAAAACACAGCGATATAGGGGATGCTATGGGAGTTGCGCGAAAACACAGCGATATAGGAGACGGTATGAGATGTGCATAAAAACATGGCGATATAGGGGCAGGTATGAGAGGTGCGCGTAAACACGGCGATATAGGGGAAAGTATGAGAGGTGCGCGAAAACTTGGCGTTACAGGGGAATGCATCAGAGGTGCCAGAAAACACAGCGATGTAGTGGAAGCCATGAGAGGTGCGCGAAAACAGGGCAATATAGTGGAAGGTATGGGATGTGCGCGAAAACAGGGTGATATAGGGGAAGGTATGAGAGTTGCGCGAAATCACAGCAATATAGGGGACGTTATGGGACATGCGCGAAAACACAGTGATATAGGGGAAGGTATGAGACGCGTGCAAGAACACCGCGATTTTGGAGAAATTATGAGAGGTGTGCAAAAACACGGCGATACGGGAGAATGTATCAATTGTGCGAGAAAACACAGCGATATAGGGGAATTATTGAGACGAGCGAAAACATAGCGTTCTAGGTGAAGACATGAGAAGTGAGCAAAAACACGGCAATATAGGGGAAGCTATGAGAGGTGAGAAATAAAACAGCGATAGAGGTGAATCTATGGGATGTGCGCGAAAAGACAGCGATATAGGGGAAGGTATGAGAGGCGCGCAAGGCACAGCGATATAGGGGATGCTATGGGAGGAGCGTGAATGCACAGCGATATAGGGGCCGTGATGAGATGTGCATGAAAACTCAGCAATATTAGGGAAGGTATGAGAGGTGCACAAAAACACAGTGATATAGGAGAAGGTATGAGAGGTGTGTGAAAACACAGCGATATAAGGGAAGGTATGAAAGGTGCATGAAAACACAGCGATATAGGAGAAGTTATGAGAAGTGTGTGAAAACACAGCGATATAGGAGAAGTTATGAGAAGTGTGTGAAAACACAGCGATATAGGGGAAGGTATGACAGGTGCATGAAAACACAGCGATATAGGGGAAGGAATCGGAGGTGCGCGAAAAGAGGGCGATATAGGGGAAGGTATGAGAGGTTCAGGAAGGCACAGCGATATATGGGATGCTATGGGAGGTGCACGAATACACAGCGATATAGGGGACATTATGAGATGTGCATAAAAACACGGCGATATAGGGGAAGTTATGAGAGGTGCACAAAAATACAGCAATATAGGAGAATTTATGAGAGGTTCGTGAAAACGCAGCGATATAGGGGGAGTTATGAGAGGTACACGTAAACACAGCGATATAGGAGAAGGTATGGGAGGTGCTCGAAAGCAGGGCGATATAGGGGAAGGTATGAGAGGTGCACGAAGGCACAGCGATATAGGGGATGCTATGGGAGGTGCGCGAAAACACAGTGATATAGAGGACGGTATGAGATGTGTATGAAAACATGGCAATACATGGGAAGCTATGAGAGGTGCGCGAAAACACGGCAATATAGGGGAAAGTATGAGATGTGTGCGAAAACTTGGCGTTACAGAGGAATGCATCAGAGGTGCGAGAAAACACAGCGATGTAGGGGAAGACATGAGAGGTGCGCAAAAACATGGCAATATAGTGGAAGTTATGGGATGTGCGCTAAAACAGGGCGATGTAGGGGAAGGTATGAGAGGTGCGCGAATGCGCAGCGATATAGGGGATGGTATGGGAGGTGCGTGAATACACAGCGATATAGGGGACGTGATGAGATGTGCATGAAAATGCAACGAAATTAGTGAAGGTATGAGAGGTGCACGAAAACACAGCGATATAGGGGAAGGTGTGAGAGGTGCGCGAAAGCACAGCGATATATGGGATGGTTTGAGATATGCATGAATAGACGGTGATAGATGGGAAACTATGAGAGGTGTGCGAAAAAACAGGGATATAGGGGAAGTTATGAGAGGTGCGTGAAAACACAGTGATATAGGGGAAGGTATGAGAGGTGCACGAAAACGCAGCGATACTAGGGAAGGTATAGGAGGTGCACGAAAACTGGGCGATATAGGGGAAGGTATGAGAGGTGCACGAAGGCACAGCGATATAGGGGATGCTATGGGAGGTGCGCGAAATCACAGTAATATAGTGGACGGTATGAGATGTGCATAAAAACACGGCGATATATGGGGAGGTATGAGAGTTGCCCGAAAACACGGCGATATAGGGGAAAGTATGAGAGGTGCGCGAAAACTTGGCGTTACAGGGGAATGCATCAGAGGTGCCAGAAAACACAGCGATGTAGTGGAATACATGAGAGGTGCGCGAAAACAGGGCAATATAGTGGAAACTATGGGATGTACACGAAAACAGGACGATATAGGGGAAGGTATGAGAGGTGCGTGAAAACACAGTGATATAGGGGAAGGTATGAGAGGAGCACGAAAACAGGGCGATATAGGGGAAGTTATGAGAGGTGCGTGAAAACCCTGCAATATAGTGGACCTTATGAGATGTGCATGAAAACACGGCGATATAAGGGAAGGTATGAGAGGTGCGTGAAGGCACAGCGATTCAGGGAATGTTATGGGAGGTGCACGAAACCACAGCGAAATAGGGGACGTTATGAGATGTGCATGAAAACACAGCGAAATAGGGGAAAGTATGAGAGGTGCACGAAAATGCAGCGATACTAGGGAAGGTATAGGAGGTGCACGAAAACTGGGCGATATAGGGGAAGGTATGAGAGGTGCACGAAGGCACAGCGATATAGGGGATGCTATGGGAGGTGCGCGAAATCACAGCAATATAGTGGACGGTATGAGATGTGCATAAAAACACGGCGATATATGGGGAGGTATGAGAGTTGCCCGAAAACACGGCGATGTAGGGGAATGTATGAGAGGTGCGCGAAAACTTGGCGTTAAAGGGGAATGCATCAGAGGTGTCAGAAAATACAGCGATGTAGTGGAGTACATGAGAGGTGCGCGAAAACAGGGCAATATAGTGGAAACTGTGGGATGTACACGAAAACAGGACGATATAGGGGAAGGCATGAGAGGTGCACAAAAAACACAGCGATATAGGGGACGTTATGAGATGTGCATGAAAACACAGCGAAATAAGGGAAGGTATGAGAGGTGCACGAAGGCACAGCGATATAGGGGATGCTATGGGAGGTGCGCGAAAAGACAGCGATATAGGGGAAGCTATGAGAGGTGCGCAAGGCACAGCGAGATAGGGGATACTATGGGATGTGCGTGAATACACAGCGATATGGGGACGTGATGAGATGTGCATGAAAACGCAACGGTATTAGGGAAGGTATGAGAGGTGCACAAAAACACAGCGATATACTAGAAGTTATGAGAGCTGTGCGAAAACACAGCGATATAGGGGAAGGTATGGGAGGCGCACGAATACACAGCGATATAGGGGATATTATGAGATGTGCATAAAATCACGGCGATATAGGGGAAGTTATGAGAGGTGCGCAAAAATACAGAAATATAGGAGAAGTTATGAGAGGTGCGTGAAAACACAACGATATAGGGGTAGGTATGAGAGGTACACGAAAACGCAGCGATATAAGGGAAGGTATAGGAGGTGCGCGAAAACAGGGCAATATGGGGAAGGTATGAGAGGTCCACGAACACGCAGCGATATAAGGGAAGGTATAGGAGGTGCGCGAAAACAGGGTGATATAGGGGAAGGTATGAGAGGTGCACGAAGGCACAGCGATATAGGGGATGCTATGGGATGTGCGCGAAGGCACATCGATATAGGGGATACTGTGGGAGGTGCGCGAATACACTGCGATATAGGGGACGTTTTGAGATGCGCATAACAACACGGCAATATGGGGGAAGTTATGAGAGGCGCGCAAAAACACGGCGATACAGGGGAAGCTATGAGAGGTGAGCAATAACACAGCGATAAAGGTGAATCTATGTGATGTGCGCGAAAAGACAGTGATATAGGGGAAGGTATGAGAGGTGCGCAAGGCACAGCGATATGGGGGAGGTATGAGAGGTGCACGAAAACACAGCGATATAGGGGAAGGTATGGAAGGTGCTCCAAAACTGGGTGATATAGATGAAGTTATGAGAGGTATGTGAAGGCACAGCTATATAGGGGATGCTATGGAAGGTGCGCGAAAACACAGTGATATAGTGGAAGACAGGAGAGGTGTGCGAAAACACGGTGATATAGGGGAAGCTATGAGAGGTGAGCAAAAACACGGCGATAAGGGGGAAGATATGAGAGGTGAGCAATAACACAGCGATAAAGGTGAATCTATAGGATGTGCGCGAAAAGACATCGATATAAGGAAAGGTATGAGTGTTTCGCAAGGCACAGCGATATAGGGGATGCTATGGGAGGTGCGTGAATACACAGCGATATAGGGGACGTGATGAGATGTGCATGAAAACGCAGCGATATTAGGGAAGGTATGAGAGGTGCACAAAAACAGGGCGATATAGGGGAAGTTATGAGAGGTGCGTGAAAACCCAGCAATATAGAGGACGTTATGAGATGTATAAGAAAACACGGTGATATAGGGGAAGGTATGAGAGGTGCATGAAGGCACAGCGATATAGGGGATGCTATGGGAGGTGCGTGAAAACTCAGTGATATAGGGGACTGTATGAGATGTGTATGAAAACACGGTGATATAGGGGAAAGTATGAGAGGTGCGAGAAAACTTGGCGTTACTGGGGAATGCATCAGATGTGCGAGAAAACACGGCGATGTAGGTGAAGACATGAGAGGTGTGCAAAAACAGGTCTATATAGTGGAAGCTATGGGATGTGCGCTAAAACAGGGCGATGTAGGGGAAGCTATGAGAGGTGCGTTAAAGCACAGTGATATAGAGGGCGCCATGGGACGTGTGCGAAAACACAGTGATATAGCGGAAGGTATGACAGATGTGCGAGAACACGGCGAGATAGGGGAAAGTATGAGAGGTGTGCGAAAACTTGGAGTTACAGGGGAATGCATCAGAGGAGCCAGAAAACACAGCGATGTAGTGGAATACATGAGAGGTGCGCGAAAACAGGACGATATAGGGTAAGGTATGAGAGGTGTGCAAGAACACGGCGATATAGGGGAAATTATGAGAGGTGTGCGAAAACACAGCGATACGGGAGAATGTATCAGATGTGCGAGAAAACACAGCGATATAGGGGAAGTATTGGGAGGAGCGAAAACGTAGCGATCTATGTGAAGACATGAGAGGTGCGCGAAAACACGGCGATATAGGGGAAGTTATGAGAGGTGAGCAAAAACACGGCGATACAGGGGAAGCTATGAGAGGTGAGCAATAACACAGCGATAAAGGTGAATCTATGGGATGTGAGCGAAAAGACAGAGATATAGTGGAAGCTATGAGAGGTGCGCAAGGCACCGATATAGGGGATGCTATGGGAGGTGCATGAATACACAGCGATATAGCGGACGTGATGAGATGTGCATGAAAACGCAGTGTTATTAGAGAAGGTATGAGAGGTGCACAAAAACACAGCGATATAGGAGAAGTTATGAGAAGTGTGTGAAAACACAGTGATAGAGGGGAATGTATAGGAGGTGCGTGAAAACTGGGCGATATAAGGGAAGGTATGAGAGGTGCACGACTGCACAGCGATATAGGGGATGCTATGGGAGGTGCGCGAAAACACAGCGATATAGGTGACGGTATGAGATGTGCATAAAATCATGGCGATATTGGGGGAGGTATGAGAGGTGCGCGTAAACACGGCGATATAGGGGAAAGTATGAGAGATGCGCGAAAACTTGGCGTTACAGGGGAATGCATCAGAGGTGCCAGAAAACACAGCGATGTAGTGGAAGACTTGAGAGATGCGCGAAAACAGGGCAATAAAGTGGAAGGTATGGGATGTGCGCAAAAACAGGGCCATATAGGGGAAGGTATGAGAGGTGCGCAATGCACAGCGATATAGGGGATGCTATGGGAGGAGGGCGAATACACAGCGATATAGGGGACGTGATGAGTTGTGCATGAAAACTCAGCGATATTAGGGAAGGTATGAGATGTGCACAAAAACACAGCGATATAGGAGAAGTTATGAGAGGTGTGTGAAAACACAGCGATATAAGGGTAGGTATGAAGGTACACGAAAACACAGCGATATAGGAGAAGTTATGAGAAGTGTGTGAAAACACAGCGATAGAGGAGAAGGTATGACAGGTGCACGAAAACACAGTGATATAGGGGATGCTATGGGAGGTGCGCGAAAACACAGCGATATAGGAGACGGTATGAGATGTGCATAAAAACATGGCGATATAGGGGCAGGTATGAGAGGTGCGCGTAAACACGGCGATATAGGGGAAAGTATGAGAGGTGCGCGAAAACTTGGCGTTACAGGGGAATGCATCAGAGGTGCCAGAAAACACAGCGATGTAGTGGAAGCCATGAGAGGTGCGCGAAAACAGGGCAATATAGTGGAAGGTATGGGATGTGCGCGAAAACAGGGTGATATAGGGGAAGGTATGAGAGTTGCGCGAAATCACAGCAATATAGGGGACGTTATGGGACGTGCGCGAAAACACAGTGATATAGGGGAAGGTATGAGACGCGTGCAAGAACACTGCGATTTTGGAGAAATTATGAGAGGTGTGCAAAAACACGGCGATACGGGAGAATGTATCAATTGTGCGTGAAAACACAGTGATATAGGGGAATTATTGAGACGAGCGAAAACATAGCGTTCTAGGTGAAGACATGAGAAGTGAGCAAAAACACGGCAATATAGGGGAAGCTATGAGAGGTGAGAAATAAAACAGCGATAGAGGTGAATCTATGGGATGTGCGCGAAAAGACAGCGATATAGGGGAAGGTATGAGAGGCGCGCAAGGCACAGCGATATAGGGGATGCTATGGGAGGAGCGTGAATGCACAGCGATATAGGGGCCGTGATGAGATGTGCATGAAAACTCAGCAATATTAGGGAAGGTATGAGAGGTGCACAAAAACACAGTGATATAGGAGAAGGTATGAGAGGTGTGTGAAAACACAGCGATATAAGGGAAGGTATGAAAGGTGCATGAAAACACAGCGATATAGGAGAAGTTATGAGAAGTGTGTGAAAGCACAGCGATATAGGGGAAGGTATGACAGGTGCATGAAAACACAGCGATATAGGGGAAGGAATCGGAGGTGCGCGAAAAGAGGGCGATATAGGGGAAGGTATGAGAGGTTCAGGAAGGCACAGCGATATATGGGATGCTATGGGAGGTGCACGAATACACAGCGATATAGGGGACATTATGAGATGTGCATAAAAACACGGCGATATAGGGGAAGATATGAGAGGTGCACAAAAATACAGCAATATAGGAGAATTTATGAGAGGTTCGTGAAAACGCAGCGATATAGGGGGAGTTATGAGAGGTACACGTAAACACAGAGATATAGGAGAAGGTATGGGAGGTGCTCGAAAGCAGGGCGATATAGGGGAAGCTATGAGAGTTGTGCGAAGGCACAGCAATATGGAGGATGCTATGGGAGGTGCACGAAAACACAGTGATATAGGGGAAGACATGAGAGGTGCCTGAAAACACAGCGATTTAGGGAACGTTATTGGACGTGCGCGAAAACACAGTGATATAGGGGAAGATATGAGAGGTGTGCGAGAACAGGGCGATATAGGTGAAATTATGAGAGGTGTGCGAAAACACGTTGATACAGGGAACTGTATCAGAAGTGCGAGAACACAGAGCGATATAGGGGAAGTAATGAGAGGAGCAGAAACACAGCGATATAGGTGAAAACATGAGAGGTGCGCGAAAACACGGCGATATAGGGGAAGCTATGAGAGGTAAGCAATAACACAGCGATAAAGGTGAAGTTATGGGATGTGCGCAAAAACAGGGGATATATGGGAAGTTATGAGAGGTGCGCAAAAACACAGCGATGTAGGCGAAGCCATGGGAGGTGCGTTGTAAACAGGGCGATATAAGGGAAGGTATGAGCAGTGTGCGAAGGCACAGTGATATAGGGGATGCTATGGGAGGTGAGTGAATACACAGATTTATAGGGGACGTTATGAGATGTGCATGAAAACACAGCGATATTGGGGAAGCCATGAGAGGGGTGCGAAAATACAGCGATATAGGGGACGGTATGAGAGCTGCGTGAAAACATAGTGATATAGGTGAAGGTATGAGAGGAGCGCGAAAACGGGGCGATATAGGGGAAGTTATGAGAGGTGTGTGAAAACCCAGCGACATTGGGGACGTTATCAGATGTGCATGAAAACACGGTGATATTGGGGAAGGTATGAGCAGTGTGCAAAAACACAGCGATATACGGGAATGCATGAGAGGTGCGCGAAGGCTCAGTGAAATAGGGGATGGTATGGGAGGTGCGCAAATACACAGCGTTATAGGGCACGTTATGAAATGTGCGCAAAAATACATCGATATAGGGGAAGGTATGAGAGGTGCGCGAAAACAGCAATGTAGGCAAAGCTATAGGAGGTGCGCGAAAACAGGGCGATATACGGGAATGCATGAGAGGTGCGCAAAGGCACAGTGATATAGGGGATGTATGGGAGTTGCGCAAATACCCAGCGATATAGGGTACGTTATGAGATGTGCATGAAAACACATCAATATAGGGGAAGGTATGAGATGTGCGCAAAAATACATCGATATAGGGGAAGGCATGAGAGGTGCGCAAAAAAAGAGATGTAGGCGAAGCATTGGGAGGTGCGCGAAAGCATAGCGATATAGGGGAAGGTAGGAGATGTGCATGAATACGCGGCGATAGTCGGGAAGCCATGAGAGTTTTGCGAAAACACAGCGATATAGGGGAAGGTATGAGAGCTGCGTGAAAACACAGTGATATAGGGGAAGGTATGAGAGGAGCGCGAAAACAGGGCGATATAGGGGAAGTTATGAGAGGTGCGTGAAAACCCAGCGACATTGGGGACGTTATCAGATGTGCATGAAAACACGGTGATATTGGGGAAGGTATGAGCAGTGTGCAAAAACACAGCGATATACGGGAATGCATGAGAGGTGCGCGAAGGCTCAGTGAAATAGGGGATGGTATGGGAGGTGCGCAAATACACAGCGTTATAGGGCACGTTATGAAATGTGCGCAAAAATACATCGATATAGGGGAAGGTATGAGAGGTGCGCGAAAACAGCAATGTAGGCAAAGCTATAGGAGGTGCGCGAAAACAGGGCGATATACGGGAATGCATGAGAGGTGCGCAAAGGAGAAGTATTGAGAGATCAAATACATAGCGATCTAGGTGAAGACATGAGAGGTGAGCAAAAACACGGCGATACAGGGGAAGCTCTGAGAGGTGAGCAATAACACAGCGATAAAGGTGAATTTATGGGATGTGCGCGAAAAGACAGCGATATAGGGGAAGCTATGAGAGGTTCGCAAGGCACAGCGGTATAGGGGATGCTATGGGAGGTGCGTGAATACACAGCGATATAGTGGACGTGATAAGATGTGCATGAAAACGCAGTGATATTAGGGAAGGTATGAGAGGTGCACAAAAACACAGCGATATAGGAGAAGTTATGAGAGGTGTGCGAAAACACAGCGATATAGGGGAAGGTATGAGATGTGCATGAAAACACGGCAATATAGGGGAAGGTATAAGAGCTACACAAAAATACAGTGATATAGGAGAAGTTATGAGAGGTGCGTGAAAACACAGCGAGATAAGGGAAGGTATGAGAGGTGCACGAAAACACAGCGATATTGGGGATGGTATGGGAGGTGCGCGAAAACAGGGCGATATAGGGGAAGTTATGAGAGGTGTGCGAAGGCACAGCGATATAGGGGATGCTATGAGAGGTGCGCGAAAATACCGTGATATAGGGGAAGACATGAGAGGTGCGCAAAAACAGGGCAATATACTGGAACCCAAGGGATGTGCGCGAAACCACAACGATACCGGGGAATGTATCAGAGGGGCGAGAAAACACAGCGATATAGGAGACGCTATGGGACATGCGCAAAAAAACAGTGATATAGGGAAAGATTTGAGAGGTGTGCGAGAACAGGGCGATATAGGTGAAATTATGAGAGGTGCGCGAAAAAACGTTGATACAGGGAACTGTATCATAAGTGCGAGAACACAGATTGATATAGGGGAAGTAATGAGAGGTGCAGAAACACAGCGATATAGGTGAAGAAATGAGAGGTGCGCGAAAACACGGCGATATAGGGGAAGCTATGAGAGGTAAGCAATAACACAGTGATAAAGGTGAAGTTATGGGATGTGCGCAAAAACAGGGCGATATAGGGGAAAGTATGGGAGGTGCACAAAAACACAGCGATGTAGGTGAAGCCATGGGAGGTGCGTGGTAAACAGGGCGATATAGGGGAAGGCATGAGCGGTGGGCGAAGGCACCGCGATATAGGGGATGCCATGGGAGGTGTGCGAAAACAGGACGACATAGGGGAAGGTATGAGAGGTGCCGTAAGGCAGAGCGATATAGGGGATGCTATGGCAGGTGCGCGAATACACAGCGATATATGGGACGTTAAGAGATGTGCGTGAAAACACGGCGATATTGGGGAAGCCATGAGAGGTGCGCAAAAATACAGAGATAAGGAGAAATTATGAGAGGTGCGTGAAAACACAGGGATATAGGGGGAGGTATGGAAGGTGTGCGAAAACAGGGCGATATAGGGGAAGGTATGAGAGGTGCGCGAAGGCACAGCAATATAAGGGATGCTATGGGAGGTGCACGAATACAAAGCGATATAGGGGACATTATGAGATGTGCATGAAAACACGGCGATATTGGGGAAGCCATGAGAGGTGTGCGAAAATACAGCGATATAGGGTACGGTATGGGAGGTGTGCGAAAGCAGGGCGACATACGGGAAGGTATGAGATATGCGCGAAGGCACAGCAATATAAGGGATGCTATGGGAGGTGCGCGAATACACAGCGATATAGGGGACGTTATGAGATGTGGATGAAAACACGGCAATATAGGGGAAGGTATAAGAACTGCGCAAAAATACAGCGATATAGGAGAATTTATGAGAGGTGCGTGAAAACATAACGATATAAGGGAAGGTATGAGAGGTGCACGAAAACGCAGTGATATAAGGGAAGGTATAGGAAGTGCGCGAAAACAGGGCGATATAGAGGAAGGTATGAGAGGTGCACGAAGGCACAGCGATATAGGGGATGCTATGGGAGGTGCGCAAAAACACAGCGATATAGGAGACGGTATGAGATGTGCATAAAAACATGGCGATATATGGGCAGGTATGAGAGGTGCGCGTAAACACGGCGATATAGGGGAAAGTATGAGAGGTGCACGAAAACTTGGTGTTACAGGGGAATGCATCAGAGGTGCCAGGAAACACAGCGATGTGGTGGAAGACATGAGAGGTGCGCGAAAACAGGGCAATATAATGGAAGGTATGGGATGTGCGCGAAAACAGGGCGATATAGGGGAAGATATGAGAGGTGCGCGAAGGCACAGCGATATAGGGGATGCTATGGGAGGTGCGCGAATACACAGCGATATAGGGGACGTTATCAGATGTGCATAAAAACACGGCAATATAGGGGAAGTTATGAGAGGTGCGTGAAAACACAGTGATATAAGGGGACGTGTGAGAGGTACACGAAGACACAGCGATATAGGGGAAGGTATGGGAGCTGCTCGAAACAGGGCGATATAGGGAAAGGTATGATACGTGTGCGAAACACAGCAATATAGGGGATGCTATGGGAGATGCACGAAAACACAGTGATGTAGGGGAAGACATGAGAGGTGTGTGAAAACAGAGCGATATAGGAGACGCTATTGGATGTGCGCGAAAATACAGTGATATTGGGGAAGATATGAGAGGTGTGCGAGAACACGGCGATATAGGTGAAATTATGAGAGGTGCGCGAAAACACGTTGATGCAGGGAACTGTATCAGAAGTGCGAGAACACAGAGCAATATAGGGGAAGTAATGAGAGTTGCGCGAAAACACAGCGATATAGGGGAAGGTATGAGAGGTGCACAAAAACACAGCGATGTAGGCGAAGCCATGGGAGGTGCGTGGTAAACAGGGCGATATAGGGGAAGGCATGAGCGGTGCGCGAAGGCACAGCGATATAGGGGATGCCATGGGAGGTGTGCGAAAACAGGACGACATAGGGGAAGGTATGAGAGGTGCCGTAAGGCACAGCGATATAGGGGATGCTATGGCAGGTGCGCGAATACACAGCGATATATGGGACGTTAAGAGATGTGCGTGAAAATGCGGCGATATTGGGTAAGCCATGAGAGGTGAGCAAAAATACGGCGATATAGGAGAAATTATGAGAGGTGCGTGAAAACACAGCGATATAGGGGGTGGTGTGAGAGGTGCGCGAAGGCACAGCAATATAAGGGATGCTATGGGAAGTGCGCGAATACACAGCGATATAGGGGACGCTATGAGATGTGCATGAAAAGACGGCAATATAGGGGAAGGTATAAGAGCTGCACAAAAATACAGTGATAGAGGAGAAGTTATGAGAGGTGCGTGAAAACACAGCAAGATAAGGGAAGGTATGAGAGGTGCACGAAAACACAGTGATATTGGGGAAGGTATGGGAGGTAAGCGAAAACAGGGCGATATAGGGGAAGTTATGAGAGGTGTGCGAAGGCACAGCGATATAGGGGATGCTATGAGAGGTGCGCGAAAACACCGTGATATAGGGGAAGACATGAGAGGTGCGCAAAAACAGGGCAATATACTGGAACCTATGGGATGTGCGCGAAACCACGACGATACGGGGGAATGTATCAGAGGGGCGAGAAAACACAGCGATATAGGGGACGCTATGGGACATGCGCAAAAAAACAGTGATATAGGGGAAGATATGAGAGGTGTGCGAGAACAGGGCGATATAGGTGAAATTATGAGAGGTGCGCGAAAACACGTTGATACAGGGAACTGTATCAGAAGTGCGAGAACACAGAGTGATATAGGGGAAGTAATGAGAGGTGCAGAAACACAGCGATATAGGTGAAGACATGAGAGGTGCGCGAAAACATGGCGATATAGGGGAAGCTATGAGACGTAAGCAATAACACAGTGATAAAGGTGAAGTTATGGGATGTGCGCAAAAACAGGGCGATATAGGGGAAGGTATGAGAGGTGCACAAAAACACAGCGATGTAGGCGAAGCCATGGGAGGTGCGTGGTAAACAGGGCGATATAGGGGAATGTATGAGTGGTGCGCTAAGGCACAGCGATATAGGGGATGCTATGGCAGGTGCGCCAATGCACAGCGATATATGGGACGTTAAGAGATGTGCATGAAAACACGGCGATACTGGGGAAGCCATGAGAGGTGCGCAAAAATACGGCGATAAGGAGAAATTATGAGAGGTGCGTGAAAGCACAGCGATATAGGGGGAGGTATGGAAGGTGCGCGAAAACAGGGCGATAAAGGGGAAGGTATGAGAGGTGCGCGAAGGCACTGCAATATAAGGGATGCTATGGGAGGTGCGCGAATAACAGCGATATAGGGGACGTTATGAGATGTGCATGAAAACACGGCAATATTGGGGAAGCCATGAGAGGTGTGCGAAAATACAGCGATATAGGGGACGGTATGGGAGGTGTGCGAAAACAGGGCGACATAGGGGAAGGTATGAGATGTGCGCGAAGGCACAGCAATATAAGGGATGTTATGGGAGGTGCGCGAATACACAGCGATATAGGGGACGTTATGAGATGTGCATGAAAACATGGCAATATAGGGGAAGGTATAAGAACTGCGCAAAAATAGAGCGATATATGAGAATTTATGAGAGGTGCGTGAAAACATAACGATATAAGGGAAGGTATGAGAGGTGCAGAAAAACACAGCGATATAGGGGACGTGATGAGATGTGTATGAAAACGCAGATATATTGGGGAAGGTATGAGAGGTGCACAAAAACACTTCGATATAGGAGAAGTTATGAAAGGTGTGTGAAAACACAGCGATATAGGCGGAGGTATGAGAGGTGCATGAAAACACAGTGATATTGGGGAAGGTATGGGAGCTGCGCGAAATCAGGGCGATATAGGGGAAGTTATGAGAGGTGCGCGAAGGCACAGCGATATAGGGGATGCTATGAGAGGTGCGCGAAAACACCGTGATATAGGGGAAGACATGAGAGGTGCACAAAAACAGGGCAATATAGTGGAACCTATGGGATGTGCGCGAAACCACGGCAATACAGGGGAATGTATCAGAGGTGCGAGAAAACACAGCGATATAGGGGAATTAATGATAGGAGCGAAAACATAGCGATATAGGTGAAGACATGCGAGGTGCGCGAAAACACGGCGATATAGGGTAAGCTATGAGAGGTGAGCAATAACACAGTGATCAAGGTGAAGCTATGGGATGTGCGCGAAAACAGCGATGTAGGCGAAGCTATGGGAGGCGTGCGAAAACACAGCGATATAGGGGATGGTATGAGATGTGCATGAATACACGTCGATATTCGGGAAGCCATGAGAGGTGCCTGAAAACACAGTGATATAGGGGAAGGTACGAGAGGAGCACGAAAACATAGCGATATCGGGGAAGGTATGGGAGGTGCGTGAAAACAGGGCGATATACGGGAATGCATGCGAGGTGCGCGAAGGCACAGTGATATAGGGGATGGTATGGGCGGTGCGCAAATACACAGCGATATAGGGGACGTTATGAGATGTGCATGAAAATACATCAATATAGGGGAAGATATGAGATATGCACAAAAATACATCGATATAGGGGAAGGTTTGAGAGGTGCGCGAAAACAGCGATATAGGGGAAGGTATGAGAGGTCCGCAAGGCACAGCGATATAGGGGGAGGTATGAGAGGTGCACGAAAACACAGCGATATAGGGGACGTGATGAGATGTGCATGAAAACGCAGTGATATTAGGGAAGGTATGAGAGGTGCACAAGAACACAGCAATATAGGGGACATGATGAGATGTGCATGAAAACGCAGTGATATTAGGGAAGGTATGAGAGGTGCACAAAAACACAGTGATATAGGGGAAGTTATGAGGGGTGTGTGAAAACACAGCGATATAGGGGGAGGTATGAGAGGTGCATGAAAACACAGTGATATAGGGAAAGTTATGGAAGGTGCACGAAAACAGGGCGATATAGGGGAAGGTATGAGAGGTGCGCGAAAGCACAGCAATATAAGGGATGCTATGGGATGTGCGCGAATACACAGCGATATAGGGGACGTTATGAGATGTGCATGAAAACACGGCAATATAGGGGAAGATATAAGAGCTGCGCAAAAATACAGTGATATAGGAGAAGTTATGAAAGGTGCGTGAAAACACAGCGATATAAGGGAAGGTATGAGAGGTGCACGAAAACACAGCGATATTGGGGAAGGTATGGGAGGTGCGCGAAATCAGGACGCTATAGGGGAAGGTATGAGAGGTTCATGAAGGCACAGCGATATAGGGGATGCTACGCGAGGTGCGCGAAAACACAACGATATAGGAGACGGTATGAGATGTGCGTAAAAACATGGCGATATAGGGGGAGGTATGAGAGGTGCGCGTAAATACGGCGATATAGGGGAAAGTATGAGAGGTGCGCGAAGGCACAGCGATATAGGGGATGCCATGAGAGTTGCGCGAAAACACCGTGATATAGGGGAAGACATGAGAGGTGCACAAAAACAGGGCAATATAGTGGAACCTATGGGATGTGTGCCAAACCACGGCGAAACGGGAATGTATCAGAGGTGCGAGAAAACACAGCGATATAGGGGACGCTATGGGACATGCGCAAAAAAACAGTGATATAGGGGAAGGTATGAGAGGTGTGCGAGAACACGGCGATATAGGGGAAATTGTAAGAGGTGCACGAAAACATGGCAATATAGGAGAATGTATCAGAGGTGCGAGAAAACACAGCGATATAGGGGAATTAATGATAGGAGCGAAAACATAGCGATATAGGTGAAGACATGCGACGTGCGCCAAAACATGGCGATATAGGGTAAGCTATGAGAGGTGAGCAATAGCACAGTGATCAAGATGAAGCTAAGGGACGTGCGCCAAAACAGCGATGTAGGTGAACTATGGGAGGTGCGCCAAAACACAGCGATAAAGGGGACGGTATGAGATGTGCATGAATACACGGCGATATTGGTGAAGCCATGAGAGGTGCCTGAACACAGAGCGATATAGGGGAAGGTATGAGAGGTGTGCAAAAACACAGCGATATAGAAGAAGTTAAGAGAGGTGCGTGAAAACACAGCGATATAGGGGAAGGTATGAGAGGTTCATGAAGGCACAGCGATATAGGGGATGCTATGGGAGGTGCGCGAAAACACAACGATATAGGAGACGGTATGAGATGTGCATAAAAACATGGTGATATAGGGGGAGGTATGAGAGGTGCGCGTAAATACGGCGAGATAGGGGAAAGTATGAGAGGTGCGCGAAAACTTGGCATTACAGGGGAATGCATCAGAGGTGCCAGAAAACACAGCTATGTAGTGGAATACATGAGAGGTGCGCGAAAACAGGGCAATATAGTGGAAGCTATGGGATGTGCACGAAAACAGGGCGATATAGGGGAAACTATGAGAGGTGCGCGAAAACACTGCGATATAGGGGACACAATGTGACGTGCGCGAAAACACAGGGGAAAACATAGGGGAAGTTATGAGAGGTGCGCGAGAACACGGCGAAATAGGGGAAATTATGAGAGGTGTGCGAAAACACAGCGATACGGGAGAATGTATCAGATGTGCGAGAAAACACAGAGATATAGGAGAAGTATTGAGAGATCAAATACATAGCGATCTAGGTGAAGACATGAGAGGTGAGCAAAAACACGGCGATACAGGGGAAGCTCTGAGAGGTGAGCAATAACACAGCGATAAAGGTGAATTTATGGGATGTGCGCGAAAAGACAGCGATATAGGGGAAGCTATGAGAGGTTCGCAAGGCACAGCGGTATAGGGGATGCTATGGGAGGTGCGTGAATACACAGCGATATAGTGGACGTGATAAGATGTGCATGAAAACGCAGTGATATTAGGGAAGGTATGAGAGGTGCACAAAAACACAGCGATATAGGAGAAGTTATGAGAGGTGTGCGAAAACACAGCGATATAGGGGAAGGTATGAGATGTGCATGAAAACACGGCAATATAGGGGAAGGTATAAGAGCTACACAAAAATACAGTGATATAGGAGAAGTTATGAGAGGTGCGTGAAAACACAGCGAGATAAGGGAAGGTATGAGAGGTGCACGAAAACACAGCGATATTGGGGATGGTATGGGAGGTGCGCGAAAACAGGGCGATATAGGGGAAGTTATGAGAGGTGTGCGAAGGCACAGCGATATAGGGGATGCTATGAGAGGTGCGCGAAAATACCGTGATATAGGGGAAGACATGAGAGGTGCGCAAAAACAGGGCAATATACTGGAACCCAAGGGATGTGCGCGAAACCACAACGATACCGGGGAATGTATCAGAGGGGCGAGAAAACACAGCGATATAGGAGACGCTATGGGACATGCGCAAAAAAACAGTGATATAGGGAAAGATTTGAGAGGTGTGCGAGAACAGGGCGATATAGGTGAAATTATGAGAGGTGCGCGAAAAAACGTTGATACAGGGAACTGTATCAGAAGTGCGAGAACACAGATTGATATAGGGGAAGTAATGAGAGGTGCAGAAACACAGCGATATAGGTGAAGAAATGAGAGGTGCGCGAAAACACGGCGATATAGGGGAAGCTATGAGAGGTAAGCAATAACACAGTGATAAAGGTGAAGTTATGGGATGTGCGCAAAAACAGGGCGATATAGGGGAAAGTATGGGAGGTGCACAAAAACACAGCGATGTAGGCGAAGCCATGGGAGGTGCGTGGTAAACAGGGCGATATAGGGGAAGGCATGAGCGGTGGGCGAAGGCACCGCGATATAGGGGATGCCATGGGAGGTGTGCGAAAACAGGACGACATAGGGGAAGGTATGAGAGGTGCCGTAAGGCAGAGCGATATAGGGGATGCTATGGCAGGTGCGCGAATACACAGCGATATATGGGACGTTAAGAGATGTGCGTGAAAACACGGCGATATTGGGGAAGCCATGAGAGGTGCGCAAAAATACGGAGATAAGGAGAAATTATGAGAGGTGCGTGAAAACACAGGGATATAGGGGGAGGTATGGAAGGTGCGCGAAAACAGGGCGATATAGGGGAAGGTATGAGAGGTGCGCGAAGGCACAGCAGTATAAGGGATGCTATGGGAGGTGCGCGAATACAAAGCGATATAGGGGACATTATGAGATGTGCATGAAAACACGGCGATATTGGGGAAGCCATGAGAGGTGTGCGAAAATACAGCGATATAGGGTACGGTATGGGAGGTGTGCGAAAGCAGGGCGACATACGGGAAGGTATGAGATGTGCGCGAAGGCACAGCAATATAAGGGATGCTATGGGAGGTGCGCGAATACACAGCGATATAGGGGACGTTATGAGATGTGGATGAAAACACGGCAATATAGGGGAAGGTATAAGAACTGCGCAAAAATACAGCGATATAGGAGAATTTATGAGAGGTGCGTGAAAACATAACGATATAAGGGAAGGTATGAGAGGTGCACGAAAACGCAGTGATATAAGGGAAGGTATAGGAAGTGCGCGAAAACAGGGCGATATAGAGGAAGGTATGAGAGGTGCACGAAGGCACAGCGATATAGGGGATGCTATGGGAGGTGCGCAAAAACACAGCGATATAGGAGACGGTATGAGATGTGCATAAAAACATGGCGATATATGGGCAGGTATGAGAGGTGCGCGTAAACACGGCGATATAGGGGAAAGTATGAGAGGTGCACGAAAACTTGGTGTTACAGGGGAATGCATCAGAGGTGCCAGGAAACACAGCGATGTGGTGGAAGACATGAGAGGTGCGCGAAAACAGGGCAATATAATGGAAGGTATGGGATGTGCGCGAAAACAGGGCGATATAGGGGAAGATATGAGAGGTGCGCGAAGGCACAGCGATATAGGGGATGCTATGGGAGGTGCGCGAATACACAGCGATATAGGGGACGTTATCAGATGTGCATAAAAACACGGCAATATAGGGGAAGTTATGAGAGGTGCGTGAAAACACAGTGATATAAGGGGACGTGTGAGAGGTACACGAAGACACAGCGATATAGGGGAAGGTATGGGAGCTGCTCGAAACAGGGCGATATAGGGAAAGGTATGATACGTGTGCGAAACACAGCAATATAGGGGATGCTATGGGAGATGCACGAAAACACAGTGATGTAGGGGAAGACATGAGAGGTGTGTGAAAACAGAGCGATATAGAAGACGCTATTGGATGTGCGCGAAAATACAGTGATATTGGGGAAGATATGAGAGGTGTGCGAGAACACGGCGATATAGGTGAAATTATGAGAGGTGCGCGAAAACACGTTGATGCAGGGAACTGTATCAGAAGTGCGAGAACACAGAGCAATATAGGGGAAGTAATGAGAGTTGCGCGAAAACACAGCGATATAGGGGAAGGTATGAGAGGTGCACAAAAACACAGCGATGTAGGCGAAGCCATGGGAGGTGCGTGGTAAACAGGGCGATATAGGGGAAGGCATGAGCGGTGCGCGAAGGCACAGCGATATAGGGGATGCCATGGGAGGTGTGCGAAAACAGGACGACATAGGGGAAGGTATGAGAGGTGCCGTAAGGCACAGCGATATAGGGGATGCTATGGCAGGTGCGCGAATACACAGCGATATATGGGACGTTAAGAGATGTGCGTGAAAATGCGGCGATATTGGGTAAGCCATGAGAGGTGAGCAAAAATACGGCGATATAGGAGAAATTATGAGAGGTGCGTGAAAACACAGCGATATAGGGGGTGGTGTGAGAGGTGCGCGAAGGCACAGCAATATAAGGGATGCTATGGGAAGTGCGCGAATACACAGCGATATAGGGGACGCTATGAGATGTGCATGAAAAGACAGCAATATAGGGGAAGGTATAAGAGCTGCACAAAAATACAGTGATAGAGGAGAAGTTATGAGAGGTGCGTGAAAACACAGCAAGATAAGGGAAGGTATGAGAGGTGCACGAAAACACAGTGATATTGGGGAAGGTATGGGAGGTAAGCGAAAACAGGGCGATATAGGGGAAGTTATGAGAGGTGTGCGAAGGCACAGCGATATAGGGGATGCTATGAGAGGTGCGCGAAAACACCGTGATATAGGGGAAGACATGAGAGGTGCGCAAAAACAGGGCAATATACTGGAACCTATGGAATGTGCGCGAAACCACGACGATACGGGGGAATGTATCAGAGGGGCGAGAAAACACAGCGATATAGGGGACGCTATGGGACATGCGCAAAAAAACAGTGATATAGGGGAAGATATGAGAGGTGTGCGAGAACAGGGCGATATAGGTGAAATTATGAGAGGTGCGCGAAAACACGTTGATACAGGGAACTGTATCAGAAGTGCGAGAACACAGAGTGATATAGGGGAAGTAATGAGAGGTGCAGAAACACAGCGATATAGGTGAAGACATGAGAGGTGCGCGAAAACATGGCGATATAGGGGAAGCTATGAGACGTAAGCAATAACACAGTGATAAAGGTGAAGTTATGGGATGTGCGCAAAAACAGGGCGATATAGGGGAAGGTATGAGAGGTGCACAAAAACACAGCGATGTAGGCGAAGCCATGGGAGGTGCGTGGTAAACAGGGCGATATAGGGGAATGTATGAGTGGTGCGCTAAGGCACAGCGATATAGGGGATGCTATGGCAGGTGCGCCAATGCACAGCGATATATGGGACGTTAAGAGATGTGCATGAAAACACGGCGATACTGGGGAAGCCATGAGAGGTGCGCAAAAATACGGCGATAAGGAGAAATTATGAGAGGTGCGTGAAAACACAGCGATATAGGGGGAGGTATGGAAGGTGCGCGAAAACAGGGCGATATAGGGGAAGGTATGAGAGGTGCGCGAAGGCACTGCAATATAAGGGATGCTATGGGAGGTGCGCGAATAACAGCGATATAGGGGACGTTATGAGATGTGCATGAAAACACGGCAATATTGGGGAAGCCATGAGAGGTGTGCGAAAATACAGCGATATAGGGGACGGTATGGGAGGTGTGCGAAAACAGGGCGACATAGGGGAAGGTATGAGATGTGCGCGAAGGCACAGCAATATAAGGGATGTTATGGGAGGTGCGCGAATACACAGCGATATAGGGGACGTTATGAGATGTGCATGAAAACATGGCAATATAGGGGAAGGTATAAGAACTGCGCAAAAATACAGCGATATATGAGAATTTATGAGAGGTGCGTGAAAACATAACGATATAAGGGAAGGTATGAGAGGTGCAGAAAAACACAGCGATATAGGGGACGTGATGAGATGTGCATGAAAACGCAGATATATTGGGGAAGGTATGAGAGGTGCACAAAAACACAGCGATATAGGAGAATTATGAAAGGTGTGTGAAAACACAGCGATATAGGCGGAGGTATGAGAGGTGCATGAAAACACAGTGATATTGGGGAAGGTATGGGAGGTGCGCGAAAACAGGGCGATATAGGGGAAGTTATGAGAGGTGCGCGAAGGCACAGCGATATAGGGGATGCTATGAGAGGTGCCTGAAAACACAGTGATATAGGGGAAGGTACGAGAGGAGCACGAAAACACAGCGATATCGGGGAAGGTATGGGAGGTGCGTGAAAACAGGGCGATATACGGGAATGCATGCGAGGTGCGCGAAGGAACAGTGATATAGGGGATGGTATGGGCGGTGCGCAAATACACAGCGATATAGGGGACGTTATGAGATGTGCATGAAAATACATCAATATAGGGGAAGATATGAGATATGCACAAAAATACATCGATATAGGGGAAGGTTTGAGAGGTGCGCGAAAACAGCGATGTAGGTGAACTATGGGAGGTGCGCCAAAAAACAGCGATATAGGGGACGGTATGAGATGTGCATAAAAACATGGCGATATACGGGGAGGTATGAGAGGTGTGTGTAAGCACAGCGATATAGGGGAAAGTATGTGAGGTGCGTAAAAACTTGGCATTACAGGGGAATGCATCAGAGGTGCCAGAAAACACAGCGATGTAGTGGAAGACATGAGAGGTGCGCGAAAACAGGGCAATATAGTGGAAGCTATGGGATGTGCACAAAAACAGGGCGATATAGGGGAAGCTATGAGAGGTGCGCGAAAACACAGCGATATAGGGGACGCAATGGGACGTGCGCGTAAACAAGGGGAAACATAGGGGAAGTTATGAGAGGTGCGCAAGGCACAGCGATATAGGGGATGCTATGGGAGGTGCGTGAATACACAGCGATATATGGGACGTTAAGAGATGTGCATGAAAACACGGCGATATTGGGGAAGCCATGAAAGGTGCGCAAAAATACGGCGATAAGGAGAAATTATGAGAGGTGCATGAAAACACAGCGATATAGGGGGAGGTGTGGAAGGTGCGCGAAAACAAGGCGATATAGGGGAAGGTATGAGAGGTGCGCGAAAACACAGCGATATAGGGGACACAATAGGACGTGCGCGAAAACACAGGGGAAAACATAGGGGAAGTTGTGAGAGGTGCGCGAGAACACGGCGAAATAGGGGAAATTATGAGAGGTGTGCGAAAACACAGCGATACGGGAGAATGTATCAGATGTGCGAGAAAACACAGAGATATAGGAGAAGTATTGAGAGATCAAATACATAGCGATCTAGGTGAAGACATGAGAGGTGAGCAAAAACACGGCGATACAGGGGAAGCTCTGAGAGGTGAGCAATAACACAGCGATAAAGGTGAATCTATGGGATGTGCGCGAAAAGACAGCGATATAAGGGAAGCTATGAGAGGTTCGCAAGGCACAGCGGTATAGGGGATGCTATGGGAGGTGCGTGAATACACAGCGATATAGTGGACGTGATAAGATGTGCATGAAAACGCAGTGATATTAGGGAAGGTATGAGAGGTGCACTAAAACACAGCGATATAGGGCAAGGTATGAAAGGTGCACGAAAACGCAGTGATATAAGGGAAGGTATAGGAGGTCCACGAAAACAGGGCGATATAGGAGACGGTATGAGATGTGCATAAAATCATGGCGATATAGGGGCAGGTATGAGAGGTGCGCGTAAACACGGCGATATAGGGGAAAGTATGAGAGGTGCGCGAAAACTTGGTATTACAGGGGAATGCATCAGAGGTGCCAGAAAACGCAGCGATGTAGTGGAAGACATGAGAGGTGCGCGAAAACAGGGCAATAAAATGGAAGGTATGGGATGTGCGTGAAAGCAGGGCGATATAGGAGAAGGTATGAGAGGTGCGCGAAGGCACAGCGATATAGTGGATGCGATGGGAGGTGCGCGAATACACAGCGATATAGGGGACGTTATGAGATGTGCATAAAAACATGGCAATATAGGGGAAGTTATGAGAGGTGCGCAAAAATACAGCAATACAGGGGAAGTTATCAGAGGTGCGTGAAAACACAGCGATATAAGGGGACGTATGAGAGGTACACGAAGACACAGCGATATAGGGGAAGGTATGGGAGCTGCTCGAAAACAGGGCGATATATGGAAAGGTATGATATGTGTGCGAAACACAGCAATGTAGGGGATGGTATGGGAGATGCACGAAAACACAGTGATATAGGGGAAGACATGAGAGGTGCGTGAAAACAGAGCGATATAGGGGACGCTATTGGATGTGCGCGAAAACACAGTGATATAGCGGAAGAGATGAGAGGTGTGTGAGAACACGGCGATATAGGTGCAATTATGAGAGGTGCGCGAAAACACGTTGATACAGGGAACTGTATCAGAAGTGCGAGAACACAGAGCGATATAGGGGAAGTAATGAGAGTTGCGCGAAAACACAGTGATATAGGGGAAGGTATGAGAGGTGCGCGAAAACGCAGCCATGTAGGCGAAGCCATGGGAGGTGCACGGGAAACAGGGCGATATAGGGGAAGGTATGAGAGATGTGCGAAGGCGCAGCGATATAGGGGATGCTATGGCAGTTGCGCGAATACACAGCGATATATGGGACATTAAGAGATGCGCATGAAAATGCAGTGATATTGGGGAAGCCATGAGAGGTGAGCAAAAATACGGCGATATAGGAGAAATTATGAGAGGTGCGTGAAAACACAGCGATATAGGGGGTGGTGTGAGAGGTGCATGAAAACACAGCGATATAGGGGAAGGTATGGAAGGTGCGCGAAAACAGGGCGATATAGGGGAAGTTATGAGATGTGCGCGAAGCCACAGCAATATAAGGGATGCTATGGGAAGTGCGCGAATACACAGTGATACAGGGGACGCTATGGGTTGTGCATGAAAAGACCCCAATTTAGGGGAAGGTATAAGAGATGCACAAAAATACAGTGATATAGGAGAAGTTATGAGAGGTGCGTGAAAACACAGCGAGATAAGGGAAGGTATGAGAGGTGCACGAAGGCACAGCGATATAGGGGATGCTATGAGAGGTGCCTGAAAACACAGTGATATAGGGGAAGGTACGAGAGGAGCACGAAAACACAGCGATATCGGGGAAGGTATGGGAGGTGCGTGAAAACAGGGCGATATACGGGAATGCATGCGAGGTGCGCGAAGGAACAGTGATATAGGGGATGGTATGGGCGGTGCGCAAATACACAGCGATATAGGGGACGTTATGAGATGTGCATGAAAATACATCAATATAGGGGAAGATATGAGATATGCACAAAAATACATCGATATAGGGGAAGGTTTGAGAGGTGCGCGAAAACAGCGATGTAGGTGAACTATGGGAGGTGCGCCAAAAAACAGCGATATAGGGGACGGTATGAGATGTGCATAAAAACATGGCGATATACGGGGAGGTATGAGAGGTGTGTGTAAGCACAGCGATATAGGGGAAAGTATGTGAGGTGCGTAAAAACTTGGCATTACAGGGGAATGCATCAGAGGTGCCAGAAAACACAGCGATGTAGTGGAAGACATGAGAGGTGCGCGAAAACAGGGCAATATAGTGGAAGCTATGGGATGTGCACAAAAACAGGGCGATATAGGGGAAGCTATGAGAGGTGCGCGAAAACACAGCGATATAGGGGACGCAATGGGACGTGCGCGTAAACAAGGGGAAACATAGGGGAAGTTATGAGAGGTGCGCAAGGCACAGCGATATAGGGGATGCTATGGGAGGTGCGTGAATACACAGCGATATATGGGACGTTAAGAGATGTGCATGAAAACACGGCGATATTGGGGAAGCCATGAAAGGTGCGCAAAAATACGGCGATAAGGAGAAATTATGAGAGGTGCATGAAAACACAGCGATATAGGGGGAGGTGTGGAAGGTGCGCGAAAACAAGGCGATATAGGGGAAGGTATGAGAGGTGCGCGAAAACACAGCGATATAGGGGACACAATAGGACGTGCGCGAAAACACAGGGGAAAACATAGGGGAAGTTGTGAGAGGTGCGCGAGAACACGGCGAAATAGGGGAAATTATGAGAGGTGTGCGAAAACACAGCGATACGGGAGAATGTATCAGATGTGCGAGAAAACACAGAGATATAGGAGAAGTATTGAGAGATCAAATACATAGCGATCTAGGTGAAGACATGAGAGGTGAGCAAAAACACGGCGATACAGGGGAAGCTCTGAGAGGTGAGCAATAACACAGCGATAAAGGTGAATCTATGGGATGTGCGCGAAAAGACAGCGATATAAGGGAAGCTATGAGAGGTTCGCAAGGCACAGCGGTATAGGGGATGCTATGGGAGGTGCGTGAATACACAGCGATATAGTGGACGTGATAAGATGTGCATGAAAACGCAGTGATATTAGGGAAGGTATGAGAGGTGCACTAAAACACAGCGATATAGGGCAAGGTATGAAAGGTGCACGAAAACGCAGTGATATAAGGGAAGGTATAGGAGGTCCACGAAAACAGGGCGATATAGGAGACGGTATGAGATGTGCATAAAATCATGGCGATATAGGGGCAGGTATGAGAGGTGCGCGTAAACACGGCGATATAGGGGAAAGTATGAGAGGTGCGCGAAAACTTGGTATTACAGGGGAATGCATCAGAGGTGCCAGAAAACGCAGCGATGTAGTGGAAGACATGAGAGGTGCGCGAAAACAGGGCAATAAAATGGAAGGTATGGGATGTGCGTGAAAGCAGGGCGATATAGGAGAAGGTATGAGAGGTGCGCGAAGGCACAGCGATATAGTGGATGCGATGGGAGGTGCGCGAATACACAGCGATATAGGGGACGTTATGAGATGTGCATAAAAACATGGCAATATAGGGGAAGTTATGAGAGGTGCGCAAAAATACAGCAATACAGGGGAAGTTATCAGAGGTGCGTGAAAACACAGCGATATAAGGGGACGTATGAGAGGTACACGAAGACACAGCGATATAGGGGAAGGTATGGGAGCTGCTCGAAAACAGGGCGATATATGGAAAGGTATGATATGTGTGCGAAACACAGCAATGTAGGGGATGGTATGGGAGATGCACGAAAACACAGTGATATAGGGGAAGACATGAGAGGTGCGTGAAAACAGAGCGATATAGGGGACGCTATTGGATGTGCGCGAAAACACAGTGATATAGCGGAAGAGATGAGAGGTGTGTGAGAACACGGCGATATAGGTGCAATTATGAGAGGTGCGCGAAAACACGTTGATACAGGGAACTGTATCAGAAGTGCGAGAACACAGAGCGATATAGGGGAAGTAATGAGAGTTGCGCGAAAACACAGTGATATAGGGGAAGGTATGAGAGGTGCGCGAAAACGCAGCCATGTAGGCGAAGCCATGGGAGGTGCACGGGAAACAGGGCGATATAGGGGAAGGTATGAGAGATGTGCGAAGGCGCAGCGATATAGGGGATGCTATGGCAGTTGCGCGAATACACAGCGATATATGGGACATTAAGAGATGCGCATGAAAATGCAGTGATATTGGGGAAGCCATGAGAGGTGAGCAAAAATACGGCGATATAGGAGAAATTATGAGAGGTGCGTGAAAACACAGCGATATAGGGGGTGGTGTGAGAGGTGCATGAAAACACAGCGATATAGGGGAAGGTATGGAAGGTGCGCGAAAACAGGGCGATATAGGGGAAGTTATGAGATGTGCGCGAAGCCACAGCAATATAAGGGATGCTATGGGAAGTGCGCGAATACACAGTGATACAGGGGACGCTATGGGTTGTGCATGAAAAGACCCCAATTTAGGGGAAGGTATAAGAGATGCACAAAAATACAGTGATATAGGAGAAGTTATGAGAGGTGCGTGAAAACACAGCGAGATAAGGGAAGGTATGAGAGGTGCACGAAAACACAGCGATATTGGGGAATGTATGGGAGGTGCGCGAAAACAGGGCAATATAGGGGAAGTTATGAGAGGTGTGCGAAGGCACAGTGATATAGGGGATGCTATGAGAGGTGCGCGAAAACATCGTGATATGGAGAAGACATGAGAGGTTCGCAAAAACAGGGCAATATACTGGAACCAATGGGATGTGCAAGAAACCACGACGATACAGGAGAATGTATCAGAGGGGCGAGAAAACACAGCGATATAGGGGACGCTACGGGACATGCGCAAAAAAACAGTGATATAGGGGAAGATATGAGAGGTGTGCGAGAACAGGGCGATATAGGTGAAATTATGAGAGGTGCGCGCAAACACGTTGATACAGGGAACTGTATCAGAAGTGGGAGAACACAGAGTGATATAGGGGAAGAAATGAGAGGTGCAGAAACACAGCGATATAGGTGAAGACATGAGAGGTGCGCGAAAACACGGCGATATAGGGGAAGCTATGAGAGGTAAGCAATAACACAGTGATAAAGGTGAAGTTATGGGATGTGCGCAAAAACAGGGCGATATAAGGGAAGGTATGAGAGGTGCACAAAAACACAGCGATGTAGGCGAAGCCATGGGAGGTGCGTGGTAAACAGGGTGATATAGGGGAAGGTATGAGTGGTGCGCAAAGGCACAGCGATATAGGGGATGCTATGGGAGGTGTGCGAAAGCAGGACGACATAGGGGAAGGTATGAGAGGTGCGCTAAGGCACAGCGATATAGGGGATGCTATGGCAGGTGCGCCAATACACAGCGATATATGGGACGTTAAGAGATGTGCATGAAAACACGGCGATACTGGGGAAGCCATGAGAGGTGCGCAAAAATACGGCGGTTAGGAGAAATTATTAGAGGTGCGTGAAAACACAGCGATATAGGGGGAGGTATGGAAGGTGCGCGAAAACAGGGCGATATAGGGGAAGCTATGAGAGGTGTGCGAAAATACAGCGATATAGGGGACGGTATGGGAGGTGTGCGAAAACAGGGCGACATAGGGGAAGGTATGAGATGTGCGCGAAGGCACAGCAATATAAGGGATGTTATGGGAGGTGCGCGAATACACAGCGATATAGGGGACGTTATGAGATGTGCATGAAAACATGGCAATATAGGGGAAGGTATAAGAACTGCGCAAAAATACAGCGATATATGAGAATTTATGAGAGGTGCGTGAAAACATAACGATATAAGGGAAGGTATGAGAGGTGCAGAAAAACACAGCGATATAGGGGACGTGATGAGATGTGCATGAAAACGCAGATATATTGGGGAAGGTATGAGAGGTGCACAAAAACACAGCGATATAGGAGAATTATGAAAGGTGTGTGAAAACACAGCGATATAGGCGGAGGTATGAGAGGTGCATGAAAACACAGTGATATTGGGGAAGGTATGGGAGGTGCGCGAAAACAGGGCGATATAGGGGAAGTTATGAGAGGTGCGCGAAGGCACAGCGATATAGGGGATGCTATGAGAGGTGCGCGAAAACACCGTGATATAGGGGAAGACATGAGAGGTGCACAAAAACAGGGCAATATAGTGGAACCTATGGGATGTGCGCGAAACCACGGCAATACAGGGGAATGTATCAGAGGTGCGAGAAAACACAGCGATATAGGGAACGCTATGGGACATGCGCAAAAAAACAGTGATATAGGGGAAGGTATGAGAGGTGTGCGAGAACACGGCGATATAGGGGAAATTGTAAGAGGTGCACGAAAACATGGCAATATAGGAGAATGTATCAGAGGTGCGAGAAAACACAGCGATATAGGGGAATTAATGATAGGAGCGAAAACATAGCGATATAGGTGAAGACATGCGAGGTGCGCGAAAACACGGCGATATAGGGTAAGCTATGAGAGGTGAGCAATAACACAGTGATCAAGGTGAAGCTATGGGATGTGCGGGAAAACAGCGATGTAGGTGAACTATGGGAGGTGCGCCAAAAACACAGCGATATAGGGGACGGTATGAGATGTACATAAAAACATGGCGATATACGGGGAGGTATGAGAGGTGTGTGTAAACACGGCGATATAGGGGAAAGTATGAGAGGTGCGCGAAAACTTGGCATTACAGGGGAATGCATGAGAGGTGCCAGAAAACACAGCGATGTAGTGGAATACATGAGAGGTGTGTGAAAACAGGGCAAAATAGTGGAAGCTATGGGATGTGCACGAAAACAGGGCGATATAGGGGAAGCTATGAGAGGTGCGCGAAAACACAGCGATATAGGGGACGCAATGGGATGTGCGCGAAAACACAGGGGAAAACATAGGGGAAGTTATGAGAGGTGCGCGAGAACACGGCGAAATAGGGGAAATTATGAGAGGTGTGCGAAAACACGGCGATACGGGAGAATGCATCAGATGTGCTCGAAAACACAGAGATATAGGGCAAGTATTGAGAGGATCGAATACATAGCGATCTAGGTGAAGACATGAGAGGTGAACAAAAACACGGCGATACAGAAGAAGCTATGAGAGGTGAGCAATAACACAGCAATAAAGGTGAATCTATGGGATGTGCGCGAAAAGACAGCGATATAGGGGAAGGTTTGAGAGGTGCGCAATGCACAGCGATATAGGGGATTCTATGGGAGGTGCGTGAATACACAGTGATATAGTGGACGTGATGAGATGTGCATGAAAACGCAGTGATATTAGGGAAGGTATGAGAGGTGCACAAAAACACAGCGATATAGGGGAAGGTATGAAAGGTGCACGAAAACGCAGTGATATAAGGGAAGGTACAGGAGGTCCGCGAAAACAGGGCGATATAGGGGAAGGTATGAGAGGTGCACGAAGGCACGGTGATATAGGGGATGCTATGGGAGGTGCGTGAAAACACAGCGATATATGGGACGTTAAGAGATGTGCATGAAAATGCGGCGATATTGGGGAAGCCATGAGAGGTGAGCAAAAATACGGCAATATAGGAGAAATTATGAGAGGTGCGTGAAAACACAGCGATATAGGGGGAGGTATGAGAGGTGCATGAAAACACAGCGATATAGGGGAAGGTATGGAAGGTGCGCGAAAACAGGGCGATATAGGGGAAGGTATGAGATGTGCGCGAAGCCACAGCAATATAAGGGATGCTATGGGAAGTGCGCGAATACACAGCGATATAGGGGACGCTATGAGATGTGCATGAAAAGACAGCAATATAGGGGAAGGTATAAGAGCTGCACAAAAATACAATGATATAGGAGAAGTTATGAGAGGTGCGTGAAAACACAGCGAGATAAGGGAAGGAATGAGAGGTGCACGAAAACACAGCTATATTGGGGAAGGTATGGGAGGTGAGCGAAAACAGGGCGATATAGTGGAAGTTATGAGAGGTGTGCGAAGGCACAGCGAAATAGGGGATGCTATGAGAGGTGCGCGAAAACACCGTGATATAGGGGATGACATAAGAGGTGCTCAAAAACAGGGCAATATACTGGAACCTATGGGATGTGCGCGAAACCACGACGATACAGGGGAATGTATCAGAGGGGCGAGAAAACACAGCGATATAGGGGACGCTATGGGACATGCGCAAAAAAACAGTGATATAGGGGAAGATATGAGAGGTGTGCGAGAACAGGGCGATATAGGTGAAATTATGAGAGGTGCGCGAAAACACGTTGATGCAGGGAACTGTATCAGAAGTGCGAGAACACAGAGTGATATAGGGGAAGTAATGAGAGGTGCAGAAACACAGCGATATAGGTGAAGACATGAGAGGTGTGCGAAATCACGGCGATATAGGGGAAGCTATGAGAGGTAAGCAATAACACAGTGATAAAGGTGAAGTTATGGGATGTGCGCAAAAACAGGGCGATATAAGGGAAGGTATGAGAGGTGCACAAAAACACAGCGATGTAGGCGAAGCCATGGGAGGTGCGTGGTAAACAGGGCGATATAGGGGAAGGTATGAGCGGTGCGCGAAGGCACAGCGATATAGGGGATGCTATGGGAGGTGTGCGAAAGCAGGACGACATGGGGAAGGTATGAGGGGTGTGCTAAGGCACAGCGATATAGGGGATGCTATGGCAGGTGCGCCAATACACAGCGATATATGGGACGTTAAGAGATGTGCATGAAAACACGGCGATACTGGGGAAGCCATGAGAGGTGCACAAAAATACGGCGATAAGGAGAAATTATGAGAGGTGCGTGAAAACACAGCGATATAGGGGACGTTATGAGATGTGCATGAAAACACGGCAGTATTGGGGAAGCCATGAGAGGTGTGCGAAAATACAGCGATATAGGGGACGGTATGGGAGGTGTGCGAAAACAGGGCGACATAGGGGAAGGTATGAGATGTGCGCGAAGGCACAGCAATATAAGGGATGTTATGGGAGGTGCGCGAATACACAGCGATATAGGGGACGTTATGAGATGTGCATGAAAACATGGCAATATAGGGGAAGGTATAAGAACTGCGCAAAAATACAGCGATATATGAGAATTTATGAGAGGTGCGTGAAAACATAACGATATAAGGGAAGGTATGAGAGGTGCAGAAAAACACAGCGATATAGGGGACGTGATGAGATGTGCATGAAAACGCAGATATATTGGGGAAGGTATGAGAGGTGCACAAAAACACTTCGATATAGGAGAAGTTATGAAAGGTGTGTGAAAACACAGCGATATAGGCGGAGGTATGAGAGGTGCATGAAAACACAGTGATATTGGGGAAGATATGGGAGGTGCGCGAAATCAGGGCGATATAGGGGAATGTATGAGAGGTGCCCGAAAACAGGGCAATATGGTGGAAGTTATGAGAGGTGCGCGAAGGCACAGCGATATAGGGGATGCTATGAGAGGTGCGCGAAAACACCGTGATATAGGGGAAGACATGAGAGGTGCGCAAAAACAGGGCAATATAGTGGAACCTATGGGATGTGCGCGAAACCACGGCAATACAGGGGAATGTATCAGAGGTGCGAGAAAACACAGCGATATAGGGGACGCTATGGGACATGCGCAAAAAAACAGTGATATAGGGGAAGGTATGAGAGGTGTGCGAGAACACGGCGATATAGGGGAAATTGTAAGAGGTGCACGAAAACATGGCAATATAGGAGAATGTATCAGAGGTGCGAGAAAACACAGCGATATAGGGGAATTAATGATAGGAGCGAAAACATAGCGATATAGGTGAAGACATGCGAGGTGCGCGAAAACACGGCGATATAGGATAAGCTATGAGAGGTGAGCAATAACACAGCGATCAAGGTGAAGCTATGGGATGTGCGCGAAAACAGCGATGTAGGTGAACTATGGGAGGTGCGCCAAAAAACAGCGATATAGGGGACGGTATGAGATGTGCATAAAAACATGGCGATATACAGGGAGATATGAGAGGTGTGTGTAAACACGGCGATATAGGGAAAGTATGAGAGGTGCGCGAAAACCTGGCATTACAGGTGAATGCATCAGAGGTGCCAGAAAACACAGCGATGTAGTGGAATACATGAGAGGTGCGCGAAAACAGGGCAATATAGTGGAAGCTACGGGATGTGCACGAAAACAGGGCGATATAGGGGAAGCTATGAGAGGTGCGCGCAAACACAGCGATATAGGGGACGCAATGGGACGTGCGCGAAAACACAGGGGAAAACATAGGGGAAGTTATGAGAGGTGCGCGAGAACACGGCGAAATGGGGGAAATTATGAGAGGTGTGCGAAAACACGGCAATACGGGAGAATGTATCAGATGTGCTCGAAAACACAGAGATATAGGGGAAGTATTGAGAGGATCGAATACATAGCGATCTAGGTGAAGACATGAGAGGTGAACAAAAACACGGCGATACAGGGGAAGCTATGAGAGGTGAGCAATAACACAGCGATAAAGGTGAATCTATGGGATGTGCGCGAAAAGACAGCGATATAGGGGAAGCTATGAGAGGTGCTCAAGCCACAGCGGTATAGGGGATGCTATGGGAGGTGCGTGAATACACAGCGATATAGGGGACGTGATGAGATGTGCATGAAAACGCAGTGATATTAGGGAAGGTATGAGAGGTGCACAAAAACACAGCAATATAGGGGAAGGTATGAAAGGTGCACGAAAACGCAGTGATATAAGGGAAGGTATAGGAGGTCCGCGAAAACAGGGCGATATAGGGGAATGTATGAGAGGTGCACGAAGGCACAGCGATATAGGGGATGCTATGGGAGGTGCGCGAAAACACAGCGATATAGGAGACGGTATGAGATGTGCATAAAAACATGGCGATATAGGCGCAGGTATGAGAGGTGCGCGTAAACACGGCGATATAGGGGAAAGTATGAGAGGTGCGCGAAAACTTGGTATTACAGGGGAATGCATCAGAGGTGCCAGAAAACACAGCGATGTAGTGGAAGACATGAGAGGTGCGCGAAAAAAAGACAATATAGTGGAAGGTATGGGATGTGCGTGAAAACAGGGCGATATAGGGGAAGTTATGAGAGGTGCGCGAAGGCACAGCGATATAGGGGATGCTATGAGAGGTGCGCGAAAACACCGTGATATAGGGGAAGACATGAGAGGTGCACAAAAACAGGGCAATATAGTGGAACCTATGGGATGTGCGCGAAACCACGGCAATACAGGGGAATGTATCAGAGGTGCGAGAAAACACAGCGATATAGGGAACGCTATGGGACATGCGCAAAAAAACAGTGATATAGGGGAAGGTATGAGAGGTGTGCGAGAACACGGCGATATAGGGGAAATTGTAAGAGGTGCACGAAAACATGGCAATATAGGAGAATGTATCAGAGGTGCGAGAAAACACAGCGATATAGGGGAATTAATGATAGGAGCGAAAACATAGCGATATAGGTGAAGACATGCGAGGTGCGCGAAAACACGGCGATATAGGGTAAGCTATGAGAGGTGAGCAATAACACAGTGATCAAGGTGAAGCTATGGGATGTGCGGGAAAACAGCGATGTAGGTGAACTATGGGAGGTGCGCCAAAAACACAGCGATATAGGGGACGGTATGAGATGTACATAAAAACATGGCGATATACGGGGAGGTATGAGAGGTGTGTGTAAACACGGCGATATAGGGGAAAGTATGAGAGGTGCGCGAAAACTTGGCATTACAGGGGAATGCATGAGAGGTGCCAGAAAACACAGCGATGTAGTGGAATACATGAGAGGTGTGTGAAAACAGGGCAAAATAGTGGAAGCTATGGGATGTGCACGAAAACAGGGCGATATAGGGGAAGCTATGAGAGGTGCGCGAAAACACAGCGATATAGGGGACGCAATGGGATGTGCGCGAAAACACAGGGGAAAACATAGGGGAAGTTATGAGAGGTGCGCGAGAACACGGCGAAATAGGGGAAATTATGAGAGGTGTGCGAAAACACGGCGATACGGGAGAATGCATCAGATGTGCTCGAAAACACAGAGATATAGGGCAAGTATTGAGAGGATCGAATACATAGCGATCTAGGTGAAGACATGAGAGGTGAACAAAAACACGGCGATACAGAAGAAGCTATGAGAGGTGAGCAATAACACAGCAATAAAGGTGAATCTATGGGATGTGCGCGAAAAGACAGCGATATAGGGGAAGGTTTGAGAGGTGCGCAATGCACAGCGATATAGGGGATTCTATGGGAGGTGCGTGAATACACAGTGATATAGTGGACGTGATGAGATGTGCATGAAAACGCAGTGATATTAGGGAAGGTATGAGAGGTGCACAAAAACACAGCGATATAGGGGAAGGTATGAAAGGTGCACGAAAACGCAGTGATATAAGGGAAGGTACAGGAGGTCCGCGAAAACAGGGCGATATAGGGGAAGGTATGAGAGGTGCACGAAGGCACGGTGATATAGGGGATGCTATGGGAGGTGCGTGAAAACACAGCGATATATGGGACGTTAAGAGATGTGCATGAAAATGCGGCGATATTGGGGAAGCCATGAGAGGTGAGCAAAAATACGGCAATATAGGAGAAATTATGAGAGGTGCGTGAAAACACAGCGATATAGGGGGAGGTATGAGAGGTGCATGAAAACACAGCGATATAGGGGAAGGTATGGAAGGTGCGCGAAAACAGGGCGATATAGGGGAAGGTATGAGATGTGCGCGAAGCCACAGCAATATAAGGGATGCTATGGGAAGTGCGCGAATACACAGCGATATAGGGGACGCTATGAGATGTGCATGAAAAGACAGCAATATAGGGGAAGGTATAAGAGCTGCACAAAAATACAATGATATAGGAGAAGTTATGAGAGGTGCGTGAAAACACAGCGAGATAAGGGAAGGAATGAGAGGTGCACGAAAACACAGCTATATTGGGGAAGGTATGGGAGGTGAGCGAAAACAGGGCGATATAGTGGAAGTTATGAGAGGTGTGCGAAGGCACAGCGAAATAGGGGATGCTATGAGAGGTGCGCGAAAACACCGTGATATAGGGGATGACATAAGAGGTGCTCAAAAACAGGGCAATATACTGGAACCTATGGGATGTGCGCGAAACCACGACGATACAGGGGAATGTATCAGAGGGGCGAGAAAACACAGCGATATAGGGGACGCTATGGGACATGCGCAAAAAAACAGTGATATAGGGGAAGATATGAGAGGTGTGCGAGAACAGGGCGATATAGGTGAAATTATGAGAGGTGCGCGAAAACACGTTGATGCAGGGAACTGTATCAGAAGTGCGAGAACACAGAGTGATATAGGGGAAGTAATGAGAGGTGCAGAAACACAGCGATATAGGTGAAGACATGAGAGGTGTGCGAAATCACGGCGATATAGGGGAAGCTATGAGAGGTAAGCAATAACACAGTGATAAAGGTGAAGTTATGGGATGTGCGCAAAAACAGGGCGATATAAGGGAAGGTATGAGAGGTGCACAAAAACACAGCGATGTAGGCGAAGCCATGGGAGGTGCGTGGTAAACAGGGCGATATAGGGGAAGGTATGAGCGGTGCGCGAAGGCACAGCGATATAGGGGATGCTATGGGAGGTGTGCGAAAGCAGGACGACATGGGGAAGGTATGAGGGGTGTGCTAAGGCACAGCGATATAGGGGATGCTATGGCAGGTGCGCCAATACACAGCGATATATGGGACGTTAAGAGATGTGCATGAAAACACGGCGATACTGGGGAAGCCATGAGAGGTGCACAAAAATACGGCGATAAGGAGAAATTATGAGAGGTGCGTGAAAACACAGCGATATAGGGGACGTTATGAGATGTGCATGAAAACACGGCAGTATTGGGGAAGCCATGAGAGGTGTGCGAAAATACAGCGATATAGGGGACGGTATGGGAGGTGTGCGAAAACAGGGCGACATAGGGGAAGGTATGAGATGTGCGCGAAGGCACAGCAATATAAGGGATGTTATGGGAGGTGCGCGAATACACAGCGATATAGGGGACGTTATGAGATGTGCATGAAAACATGGCAATATAGGGGAAGGTATAAGAACTGCGCAAAAATACAGCGATATATGAGAATTTATGAGAGGTGCGTGAAAACATAACGATATAAGGGAAGGTATGAGAGGTGCAGAAAAACACAGCGATATAGGGGACGTGATGAGATGTGCATGAAAACGCAGATATATTGGGGAAGGTATGAGAGGTGCACAAAAACACTTCGATATAGGAGAAGTTATGAAAGGTGTGTGAAAACACAGCGATATAGGCGGAGGTATGAGAGGTGCATGAAAACACAGTGATATTGGGGAAGATATGGGAGGTGCGCGAAATCAGGGCGATATAGGGGAATGTATGAGAGGTGCCCGAAAACAGGGCAATATGGTGGAAGTTATGAGAGGTGCGCGAAGGCACAGCGATATAGGGGATGCTATGAGAGGTGCGCGAAAACACCGTGATATAGGGGAAGACATGAGAGGTGCGCAAAAACAGGGCAATATAGTGGAACCTATGGGATGTGCGCGAAACCACGGCAATACAGGGGAATGTATCAGAGGTGCGAGAAAACACAGCGATATAGGGGACGCTATGGGACATGCGCAAAAAAACAGTGATATAGGGGAAGGTATGAGAGGTGTGCGAGAACACGGCGATATAGGGGAAATTGTAAGAGGTGCACGAAAACATGGCAATATAGGAGAATGTATCAGAGGTGCGAGAAAACACAGCGATATAGGGGAATTAATGATAGGAGCGAAAACATAGCGATATAGGTGAAGACATGCGAGGTGCGCGAAAACACGGCGATATAGGATAAGCTATGAGAGGTGAGCAATAACACAGCGATCAAGGTGAAGCTATGGGATGTGCGCGAAAACAGCGATGTAGGTGAACTATGGGAGGTGCGCCAAAAAACAGCGATATAGGGGACGGTATGAGATGTGCATAAAAACATGGCGATATACAGGGAGATATGAGAGGTGTGTGTAAACACGGCGATATAGGGAAAGTATGAGAGGTGCGCGAAAACCTGGCATTACAGGTGAATGCATCAGAGGTGCCAGAAAACACAGCGATGTAGTGGAATACATGAGAGGTGCGCGAAAACAGGGCAATATAGTGGAAGCTACGGGATGTGCACGAAAACAGGGCGATATAGGGGAAGCTATGAGAGGTGCGCGCAAACACAGCGATATAGGGGACGCAATGGGACGTGCGCGAAAACACAGGGGAAAACATAGGGGAAGTTATGAGAGGTGCGCGAGAACACGGCGAAATGGGGGAAATTATGAGAGGTGTGCGAAAACACGGCAATACGGGAGAATGTATCAGATGTGCTCGAAAACACAGAGATATAGGGGAAGTATTGAGAGGATCGAATACATAGCGATCTAGGTGAAGACATGAGAGGTGAACAAAAACACGGCGATACAGGGGAAGCTATGAGAGGTGAGCAATAACACAGCGATAAAGGTGAATCTATGGGATGTGCGCGAAAAGACAGCGATATAGGGGAAGCTATGAGAGGTGCTCAAGCCACAGCGGTATAGGGGATGCTATGGGAGGTGCGTGAATACACAGCGATATAGGGGACGTGATGAGATGTGCATGAAAACGCAGTGATATTAGGGAAGGTATGAGAGGTGCACAAAAACACAGCAATATAGGGGAAGGTATGAAAGGTGCACGAAAACGCAGTGATATAAGGGAAGGTATAGGAGGTCCGCGAAAACAGGGCGATATAGGGGAATGTATGAGAGGTGCACGAAGGCACAGCGATATAGGGGATGCTATGGGAGGTGCGCGAAAACACAGCGATATAGGAGACGGTATGAGATGTGCATAAAAACATGGCGATATAGGCGCAGGTATGAGAGGTGCGCGTAAACACGGCGATATAGGGGAAAGTATGAGAGGTGCGCGAAAACTTGGTATTACAGGGGAATGCATCAGAGGTGCCAGAAAACACAGCGATGTAGTGGAAGACATGAGAGGTGCGCGAAAAAAAGACAATATAGTGGAAGGTATGGGATGTGCGTGAAAACAGGGCGATATAGGGGAAGGTATGAGAGGTGCGCGAAGGGACAGCGATATAGTGGATGCGATGGGAGGTGCGCGAATACACAGCGATATAGGGGACGTTATGAGATGTGCATAAAAACACGGCAATATAGCAGAAGTTATGAGAGGTGAGCAAAAATACAGCAATACAGGGGAAGTTATGAGAGGTGCGTGAAAACACAGCGATATAAGGAGACGTATGAGAGGTACACGAAGACACAGCGATATAGGGGAAGGTATGGGAGCTGCTCGAAAACAGGGCGATTTAGGGAAAGGTATGATACGTGTGCAAAACACAGCAATGTAGGGGATGGTATGGGAGATGCACGAAAACACAGTGATATAGGGGAAGACATGAGAGGTGCGTGAAAACAGAGCGATATAGGGGACGCTATTGGATGTGCGCGAAAACACAGTGATATAGCGGAAGATATGAGAGGTGTGCGAGAACACGGCGATATAGGTGCAATTATGAGAGGTGCGCGAAAACACATTGATACAGGGAACTGTATCAGAAGTGCGAGAACACTGAGCGATATAGGGGAAGTAATGAGAGTTGCGCGAAAACACAGCGATATAGGGGAAGGTATGAGAGGTGCGCAAAAACGCAGCCATGTAGGCGAAGCCATGGGAGGTGCACGGGAAACAGGGCGATATAGGGGAAGGTATGAGAGGTGTGCGAAGGCGCAGCGATATAGGGGATGCTATGGCAGTTAGGCGAATACACAGCGATATATGGGACATTAAGAGATGTGCATGAAAATGCGGTGATATTGGGGAAGCCATGAGAGGTGAGCAAAAATACGGCGATATAGGAGAAATTATGAGAGGTGCGTGAAAACACAGCGATATAGAGGGAGGTATGAGAGGTGCATGAAAACACAGCGATATAGGGGAAGGTATGGAAGGTGCGCAAAAACAGGGCGATATAGGGGAAGTTATGAGAGGTGTGCGAAGGCGCAGCGATATAGGGGATGCTATGGCAGTTGCGCGAATACACAGCGATATATGGGACATTAAGTGATGTGCATGAAAATGCGGTGATATTGGGGAAGCCATGAGAGGTGAGCAAAAATACGGCGATAAGGAGAAATTATGAGAGGTGCATGAAAACACAGCGATATAGGGGGAGGTATGGAAGGTGCACAAAAACAGGGCGATATAGGGGAAGGTATGAGAGGTGCGCGAAGGCACAGCAATATAAGGGATGCTATGGGAGGTGCGCGAATACACAGCGATATAGGGGACGTTATGAGATGTGCATGAAAACATGGCAATATAGGGGAAGGTATAAGAACTGCGCAAAAATACAGCGATATAGGAGAATTTATGAGAGGTGCGTGAAAACATAAAGATATGAGGGAAGGTATGAGACGTGCATGAAAACACAGCGATATAGGGGAAGGTATGGAAGGTGCGCGAAAACAGGGCGATATAGGGGAAGTTATGAGAGGTGTGCGAAGGCGCAGCGATATAGGGGATGCTATGGCAGTTGCGCGAATGCACAGCGATATATGGGACATTAAGTGATGTGCATGAAAATGCGGTGATATTGGGGAAGCCATGAGAGGTGAGCAAAAATACGGCGATATAGGAGAAATTATGAGAGGTGCGTGAAAACACAGCGATATAGGGGGAGGTATGAGAGGTGCATGAAAACACAGCGATATAGGGGAAGGTATGGAAGGTGCGCGAAAACAGGGCGATATAGGGGAAGTTATGAGAGGTGTGCGAAGGCACAGTGATATAGGGGATGCTATGGGACATGCGCAAAAAAAGTGAGATAGGGGAAGATATGAGAGGTGTGCGAGAACAGGGTGATATAGGTGAAATTATGAGAGGTGCGCGAAAACACGTTGATGCAGGGAACTGTATCAGAAGTGCGAGAACACAGAGTAATATAGGGGAAGTAATGAGAGGTGCAGAAACACAGCGTTATAGGTGAAGACATGAGAGGTGCGCGAAAACACGGCGATATAGGGGAAGCTATGAGAGGTAAGCAATAACACAGTGATAAAGGTGAAGTTATGGGATGTGCGCAAAAACAGGGCGATATAGGGGAAGGTATGAGAGGTGCACAAAAACACAGCAATGTACGCGAGGCCATGGGAGGAGCGTGGTAAACAGGGCGATATAGGGGAAGGTATGAGCGGTGCACGAATACACAGCGATATATGGGACGTTAAGAGATGTGCATGAAAACATGGCGATATTGGGGAAGCCATGAGAGGTGCGCAAAAATACGGCGATAAGGAGAAATTATGAGAGGTGCATGAAAACACAGCGATATAGGGGGAGGTATGGAAGGTGCACGAAAACAGGGTGATATAGGGGAAGGTATGAGAGGTGCGCGAAGGCACAGCAATATAAGGGATGCTATGGGAGGTGCGCGAATACACAGCGATATAGGGGACGTTATGAGATGTGCATGAAAACACAGCGATATTGGGGAAGCCATGAGAGGTGTGCGAAAATACAGCGATTTAGGGGACGGTATGGGAGGTCTGCGAAAACAGGGCGACATAGGGGAAGGTATGAGATGAGCGCGAAGGCACAGTAATATAAGGGATGTTATGGGAGGTGCGCGAATACACAGCGATATAGGGGACGTTATGAGATGTGCATGAAAACATGGCAATATAGGGGAAGGTATAAGAACCGCGCAAAAATACAGCGATATAGGAGAATTTATGAGAGGTGCGTGAAAACATAATGATATGAGGGAAGGTATGAGAGGTGCACGAAAACACAGCGATATAGGGGAAGGTATGGAAGGTGCGCGAAAACAGGGCGATATAGGGGAAGTTATGAGAGGTGTGCGAAGGCGCAGCGATATAGGGGATGCTATGGCAGTTGCGCGAATACACAGCGATATATGGGACATTAAGTGATGTGCATGAAAATGCGGTGATATTGGGGAAGCCATGAGAGGTGAGCAAAAATACGGCGATATAGGAGAAATTATGAGAGGTGCGTGAAAACACAGCGATATAGGGGGAGGTATGAGAGGTGCATGAAAACACAGCGATATAGGGGAAGGTATGGAAGGTGCGCGAAAACAGGGCGATATAGGGGAAGTTATGAGAGGTGTGCCAAGGCACAGTGATATAGGGGATGCTATGGGACATGCGCAAAAAAAGTGAGATAGGGGAAGATATGAGAGGTGTGCGAGAACAGGGCGATATAGGTGAAATTATGAGAGGTGCGCGAAAACACGTTGATACAGGGAACTGTATCAGAAGTGCGAGAACACAGAGTAATATAGGGGAAGTAATGAGAGGTGCAGAAACACAGCGATATAGGTGAAGACATGAGAGGTGCGTGAAAACACGGCGATATAGGGGAAGCTATGAGAGGTAAGCAATAACACAGTGATAAAGGTGAAGTTATGGGATGTGCGCAAAAACAGGGCGATATAGGGGAAGGTATGAGAGGTGCACAAAAACACAGCAATGTACGCGAGGCCATGGGAGGAGCGTGGTAAACAGGGCGATATAGGGGAAGGTATGAGCGGTGCACGAATACACAGCGATATATGGGACGTTAAGAGATGTGCATGAAAACACGGCGATATTGGGGAAGCCATGAGAGGTGCGCAAAAATACGGCGATAAGGAGAAATTATGAGAGGTGCATGAAAACACAGCGATATAGGGGGAGGTATGGAAGGTGCACGAAAACAGGGTGATATAGGGGAAGGTATGAGAGGTGCGCGAAGGCACAGCAATATAAGGGATGCTATGGGAGGTGCGCGAATACACAGCGATATAGGGGACGTTATGCGATGTGCATGAAAACACAGCGATATTGGGGAAGCCATGAGAGGTGTGCGAAAATACAGCGATATAGGGGACGGTATGGGAGGTGTGCGAAAACAGGGCGACATAGGGGAAGTATGAGATGTGCGCGAAGGGCACAGTAATATAAGGGATGTTATGGGAGGTGCGCGAATACACAGCGATATAGGGGACGTTATGAGATGTGTATGAAAACATGGCAATATAGGGGAAGGTATAAGAACCGCGCAAAAATACAGCGATATAGGAGAATTTATGAGAGGTGCGTGAAAACATAATGATATGAAGGAAGGTATGAGAGGTGCACGAAAACACAGCGATATTGGGGAAGGTATGGGAGGTGCGCGAAAAACAGGGCGATATAGGGGAAGTTATGAGAGGTGCGCGAAGGCACAGCGATAGAGGGGAAGACATGAGAGCTGCGCAGAAACAGGGCAATATAGTGGAACCTGTGGGATGTGCGCGAAACCACGGCGATACAGGGGAATGTATCAGAGGTGCCCAGAAAACACAGCGATATAGGGGACGCTATGAGACATGCGCAAAACAACAGTGATATAAGGGAAGGTATGAGAGGTGTGCGGGAACACGACGATATAGGGGAAATTGTAAGAGGTGCGCGAAAACATGGCAATACAGGAGAATGCATCAGAGGTGCAAGAAAACACAGCGATATAGGGGAAGTAATGATAGGAGCGAAAACATAGCGATATAGGTGAAGACATGTGAGGTGCATGAAAACACGGCGATATAGGGTAAGCTGTGAGAAGTGAGCAATAACACGGCGATCAAGGCGAAGCTAAGGGATGTGCGCGAAAACAGCGATGTAGGGCGAAGCTATGGGAGGTGCGCGAAAGCACAGCGATATAGGGGAAGGTATGAGATGAATGCGCAAAAATACATCGATATAGGGGAAGGTATGAGAGCTGCGTGAAACATAGTGATATAGGTGAAGGTATGAGAGGAGCACGAAAACAAGGCGATGTAGGGGAAGTTATCAGTGGTGTGTGAAAACCCAGCGACATTGGGGACGTTATGAGATGTGCATGAAAACACGGTGATCATTGGGGAAGGTATGAGCGGTGTGCAAAAACACAGCGATATACGAGAATGCATGAGAGGTGCGCGAAGGTACAGTGATATAGGGGATGGTATGGGAGGTACGCAAATACACAGCGATATTGGGGACTTTATGAAATGTGTGCAAAAATACATCGCTATAGGGGAAGGTATGAGAGGTGCGTGAAAACAGCAATGTAGGCAAAGCTACAGGAGGTGCGCGAAAAACAGGGCGATATACGGGAATGCATGAGAGGTGCGCGAAGGCACAGTGATATAGGGGAAGGTATGAGAGGTGGCGCGAAAACAGCGATGTAGACGAAGCTATGAGAGGTGCGCGAAAGCATAGCGATATAGGGGAAAGTATGAGATGTGCATGAATACACGGCGATAGTCGGGAAGCAATGAGAGGTTTGCGAATACACAGCGATATAGGGGAAGGTATGAGAGCTGCGTGAAAACACAGTGATATAGGGGAAGGTATGAGAGGTGCTCGAAAGCGGGGCAATATAGGGGAAGGTATGAGAGGTGTGCGAAGGCAATGCAATATAGAGGATGCTATGGGAGGTGCCTGAAAACACAGTGATATAGGGGAAGATATGAGAGGTGCGTGAAAAGAGAGCGATATAGGGAACGCTATTTGACGTGCGCGATAACACAATGATATAGGGGAAGATATGAGAGGTGTGCGAGAACAGGGCGATATAGGTGAAATTATGAGAGGTGTGCGAAAACACGTTGATACAGGGAACTGTATCAGAAGTGCGAGAACACAGAGCGATGTAGGGGAAGTAATGAGAGGAGCAGAAACACAGTGATATAGGTGAAGACATGAGAGGTGCGCGAAAACACGGCGATATAGGGGAAGCTATGAGAGGTAAGCAATAACACAGTGATAAAGGTGAAGTTATGGGATGTGCGCAAAAACAGTGCGATATAGGGGAATGTATGAGAGGTGCGCGAAAGCACAGCGATATAGGGGACGCAATGGGACGTGCGTGAAAACACAGTGATATAGGGTAAGGTATGAGAGGTGTGCGAGAACAACGGTGATATAGGGGAAATTATGAGAGGTGTGCGAGAACAGGGCGATATAGGTGAAATTATGAGAGGTGCGCGAAAACACGTTGATACAGGGAACTGTATCAGAAGTGCGAGAACACAGAGCGATGTAGGGGAAGTAATGAGAGGAGCAGAAACACAGCGATATAGGTGAAGACATGAGAGGTGCGCGAAAACACGGCGATATAGGGGAAGCTATGAGAGGTAAGCAATAACACAGTGATAAAGGTGAAGTTATGGGATGTGCGCAAAAACAGTGCGATATAGGGGAATGTATGAGAGGTGCGCGAAAACACAGCGATATAGGGGACGCAATGGGACGTGCGTGAAAACACAGTGATATAGGGTAAGGTATGAGAGGTGTGCGAGAACACGGTGATATAGGGGAAATTATGAGAGGTGTGCGAATACGCGGCAATATGGGAGAATGTATCAGATGTGCGAGAAAACACAACGATATAGGGGAAGCATTGAGAGGAGCGAAAACATAGCGATCTAGGTGAAGACATGAGAGGTGCGCAAAAACACGGCGATATAGGGGAAGCTATGAGAGGTGAGCAAAAACACAGCGATACAGGGGAAGCTATGAGAGGTGAGCAATACACACAGCGATAGAGGTGAATCTATGGGATGTGCGCGAAAAGACAGCGATATGGGGGAAGCTATGAGAGGTGCGCAAGGCACAGCGATATAGGGGATGCTATGGGAGATGCGTGAATACACAGCGATATAGGGGACGTGATGAGATGTGCATGAAAACGCAGCGATATTAGGGAAGGTATGAGAGGTGCACAAAAACACAGCGATATAGGAGAAGTTATGAGAGGTGTGCGAAAACACAGCGATATAGGGGAAGATATGAAAGGTGCACGAAAACACAGAGATATATTCGGGAAGGAATGGGAGATGCACGAATACACAGCGGATATGAGGGGATGTTATGAGATGTGCATGAAAACACAGCCATATAGGGGAAGGTATGAGAGGTGCACGAAAACGCAGTGATATAAGGGAAGGTATAGGAGGTGAACGAATACAGGGCGATATAGGGGAAGGTATGAGAGCTGCACGAAGGCACAGCGATATAGGAGACGGTATGAGATGTGCATAAAAACATGGCGATATAGGGGGGAGGTATGAGAGGTGCGAGTAAACACCGCGATATAGGGGAAAGTATGAGAGGTGCGCGAAAACTTGGCGTTACAGGGGAAAGCATCAGAGGTGCCAGAAAACACAGCGATGTAGTGGAAGCCATGAGAGGTGCACGAAAACAGGGCAATATAGTGGAAGGTATGGGATGTGCACGAAAACAGGGCGATATAAGGGAAGGTATGAGAAGTGCGCGAGAACACAGCGATATAGGGGAAATAATGAGAGGTGTGCGAAAACTCAGCGATACGGGAGAATGTATCAATTGTGCGAGAAAACACAGCGATATAGGGGAAGTATTGAGAGGAGCGAAAACATAGCGATCTAGGTGAAGACATGAGAGGTGTGCAAAAACTCGGCGATACAGGGGAAGCTATGAGAGGTGAGCAATAACACAGCGATAAAGCTGAATCTATGGGATGTGCGCGAAAAGACAGCGATATAGGGGAAGCTATGAGAGCTGCACAAGGCACAGCAATATAGGGGATGCTATGGGAGGTGCCCGAATACACAGTGATATAGGGGACGTGATGAGATGTGCATGAAAACTCAGCGATATTAGGGAAGGTATTAGAGGTGCACAAAAACTCAGTGATATAGGAGAAGTTATGAGAGGTGTGTGAAAACACAGCGATATAGGGGAAGGAATCGGATGTGCGCGAAAACTGTGCGATATAGGGGAAGGTATGAGATGTGCATGAATACACGGCAATATTCGGGAAGCCATGAGAGGTGCCTGAAAACACAGCGATATAGGGGAAGGTATGAGAGGTGTGTAAAAAACACAGCGATATAGGGGAAGGTATGAGAGGTGCGCGAAAACAGCGATGTAGGCAAAGCTATGGGAGGTGCGCGAAAGCACAGCAATATAGGGGAAGGTATGAGATGTGCATGAATACATAGCGATAGTCGGGAAGCCATGAGAGGTGTGCGAAAACACAGCGATATAGGGGAAGGTATGAGAGCTGCGTGAAAACACAGTGATATAGGGGAAGGTCTGAGAGGAGCGCGAAAACAGGGCGATAGAGGGGAGGTTATGAGAGGTGCGTGAAAACACGGTGATATAGGGGAAGGTATGAGAGCTGTGCAAAAACACAGCGGTCTACGAGAAATGCATGAGAGGTGCACGAAAACAGCGATATAGGTGAAGGAATGGGAGATGCGCGAAAACGGTGATATTTGGGAAGGTATGAGAGGTGCGCGAAAGCACAGTGATATCAGGGAAGCTATGGGAGGTGCGCGAATATACAGCGATATAGAGGACGTTATGAGATGTGCATGACAACACGGCGACATAGGGGAAGCTATGAGAGGTGAGCAATAACACAGCGATAAAGGTGAATCTATGGGATGTGCGCGAAAAGACAGCGATATAGGGGAAGGTATGAGAGGTTCGCAAGCACAGCGATACAGGGGGAGGTAAGAGAGGTGCACGAAAACACAGTGATATAGGGGACGTGATGAGATGTGCATGAAAACGCAATGATATTAGGGAAGGTATGAGAGGTGCACAAAAACACAGCGATATAGGAGAAGTTATGAGAGGTGTGTGAAAACACAGCGATACAGGTGAAGGTATGAGAGGTGCATGAAAACGGGGCGATATAGGGGAAGGTATGAGAGGTGCGTGAAGGCACAGCAATATAAGGGATGCTATGGGATGTGCGCGAATACACAGCGATATAGGGGACGTTATGAGATGTGCATGAAAACACGGCAATATAGGGGAAGGTATAAGAGATGCACAAAAATACAGTGAGGTGCGTGAAAACACAGCGATATAGGGGACGCTATGGACATGCGCAAAAAAACAGTGATATAGGGGAAGGTATGAGAGGTGTGCGAGACACGGCGATATAGGGGAAATTGTAAGAGGTGCACGAAAACATGGCAATATAGGAGAATGTATCAGAGGTGCGAGAAAACACAGCGATATAGGGTAAGCTATGAGAGGTGAGCAATAACACAGCGATCAAGGTGAAGCTAAGGGATGTGCACGAAAACAGCGATGTAGGTGAACTATGGGAGGTGCGCCAAAAAACAGCGATATAGAGGACGGTATGAGATGTGCATAAAAACATGGCGATATACGGGGAGATATGAGAGGTGTGTGTAAACACGGCGATATAGGGGAAAGTATGAGAGGTGCGCGAAAACTTGGCATTACAGGGGAATGCATCAGAGGTGCCAGAAAACACAGCGATGTAGTGCAATACATGAGAGGTGCGCGAAAACAGGGCAATATAGTGGAAGCTATGGATGTGCACGAAAACAGGGCGATATAGGGGAAGCTATGAGAGGTGCGCGAAAACACAGCGATATAGGGGACGCAATGGGACGTGCGTGAAAACACAGGGGAAAACATAGGGGAAGTTATGAGAGGTGCGCGAAAACACGGCGAAATAGGGGAAATTATGAGAGGTGTACGAAAACACGGCGATACGGGAGAATGTATCAGATGTGCTCGAAAACACAGAGATATAGGGGAAGTATTGAGAGGATCGAATACATAGCGATCTAGGTGAAGACATGAGAGGTGAACAAAAACACGGCGATAAAGGGGAAACTATGAGAGGTGAGCAATAACACAGCGATAAAGGTGAATCTATGGGATGTACGCGAAAAGACAGCGATATAGGGGAAGGTATGAGAGGTCCGCAAGCACAGCGATATAGGGGGAGGTAAGAGAGGTGCACGAAAACACAGCGATATAGGGGACGTGATGAGATGTGCATGAAAACGCAATGATATTAGGGAAGGTATGAGAGGTGCACAAAAACAGCGATATAGGAGAAGTTATGAGAGGTGTGTGAAAACACAGCGATACAGGTGGAGGTAGGAGAGGTGCGTGAAAACACAGCGATATAAGGGAAGGTATGAGAGGTGCACGAAAACACAGCGATATAGGGGAAGGTATGGGAGGTGCGCGAAAACACGGCAATTTAGGGGAAGTTATGAGATGTGTGCGAAGGCACAGCGATATAGGGGATGCTATGAGAGGTTCGCGAAAACACCGTGATATAGGGGAAGACATGAGAGGTGCGCAAAAACAGGGCAATATAGTGGAACCTATGGGATGTGCGCGAAACCACGGCGATTTAGGGGAATGTATCAGAGGTGCGAGAAAACACAGCTATATAGGGGACGCTATGGGACATGCGCAAAAAAACAATGATATAGGGGAAGGTATGAGAGGTGTGCTGAGAACACGGCGATATAGGGGAAATTGTAAGAGGTGCACGAAAACATGGCAATACAGGAGAATGCATCAGAGGTGCGAGAAAACACAGCAATATAGGGGAATTAATGATACGAGCGAAAACATAGCGATATAGGTGAAGACATGCGAGGTGCGCGAAAACACGGCGATATAGGGTAAGCCATGAGGGGTGAGCAATAACACAGCGATCAAGGTGAAGCTATGGGATGTGCGCGAAAACAGCGATGTAGGTGAAGCTATGGGATGTGCGCCAAAACACAGCGATATAGGGGACGGTATGAGATGTGCATGAATACACGGCGATATTGGGGAAGCCATGAGAGGTGCCTGAAAACACAGTGATACAGGGGAAGTTATGAGAGGTGTGCAAAAACACAGCGATATAGGAGAAGTTCAGAGAGGTGCGTGACAAACAGCGATATAGGGGATGGTATGAGAGGTTCACGAAGGCACAGCGAGAAAGGGGATGCTATGGGAGGTGCGCAAAAACACAGCAATAGAGAAGACGGTATGAGATGTGCATAAAAACATGGCGATATAGGGGGAGGTATGAGAGGTGCGCGTAAATACGGCGATATAGGGGAAAGTATGAGAGGTGCGTGAAAACTTGGCGTTACAGGGGAATGCATCAGAGGTGCCAGAAAACACAGCTAATTAGTGGAATACATGAGAGGTGCGCGAAAACAGGGCAATAAAGGGGAAATTATGGCAGGTGTGCGAAAACACGGCGATACGGGAGAATGTATCAGATGTGCGAGAAAACATAGCGATATAGGTGAAGTATTGAGAGGATCGAATGCATAGCGATCTAGGTGAAGACATGAGAGGTGCGCAAAAACACGGCGATATAGGGAAGCTATGAGAGGTGAGCAAAAACACGGCGATACAGGGGAAGCTATGAGAGGTGAGCAATAACACAGCGATTAAAGGTGAATCTATGGGATGTGCGCGAAAAGACAGCGATATAGGGGAAGCTATGAGAGGTGCGCAAGGCACAGCGATATAGGGGATGCTATGGGAGGTGCGTGAATACACAGCGATATAGTGGACGTGATGAGATGTGCATGAAAACGCAGTGATATTCGGGAAGGTATGAGAGGTGTACAAAAACACAGCGATATAGGAGAAGTTATGAGAGGTGTGCGAAAACACAGCGATATAGGGGAAGGTATGGAAGGTGCACGAAAACGCAGTGATATAAGGGAAGGTATAGGAGATGCGCGAAAACAGGGCGATATAGGGCAGGTATGAGAGGTGCGCGTAAACACGGCGATATAGGGGAAAGTATGAGAGGTGCGCGAAAACTTGGTGTTACAGGGGAATGCATCAGAGGTGCCAGAAAACACAGCGCTGTAGTGGAAGACATGAGAGGTGCGCGAAAACAGGGCAATATAGTGGAAGGTATGGGATGTGTGCGACAATAGGCCGATATAGGGGAAGTTATGAAAGGTGCGCATAAATACAGCAATACAGGGGAAGTTATGAGAGGTGCGTGAAAACACAGCGATATAAGGGGAGGTATGAGAGGTGCTCGAAAACAGGGCGATATAGGGAAAGGTATGAGACGTGTACGAAACACAGCAATATAGGGGATGGTATGGGAGATGCACGAAAACACAGTGATATAGGGGAAGACATGAGAGGTGCGTGAAAACACAGCGATATAGGGGACGCTATTGGACATGCGCGAAATCACAGTGATATAGGGGAAGATATGAGAGGTGTGCGAGAGCACGGCGATATAGGTGAAATTATGAGAGGTGCACGAAAACACGTTGATACAGGGAACTGTATCAGAAGTGCGAGAACACAGAGCGATATGGGAGAAGTAATGAGAGGAGCGGAAACACAGCGATATAGGTGAAGAAATGAGAGGTGCGCGAAAACACGGCGATATAGGGGAAGCTATGAGAGGTGAGCAAAAACATGGCGATATAGGGGAATCTAAGAGAGGTGAGCAATAACACAGCGATAAAGGTGAAGCAATGGGATGTGCGCGAAAAGACAGCGATATAGGAGAAGTTATGAGATGTGCGCGAAAACAGGGCAATACAGTGGTAGGTATGGGATGTGTGCGAAAACAGGGCGATATAGGGGAAGGTATGAAAGGTGCGCGAAGGCACAGCGATATAGGCGATGCTATGGGAGGTGCGCGAATACTCAGCAACATAAGGGACGTTAAGAGATGTGCATGAAAACACAGCGATATTGGGCAAGCCATGGGAGGTGCACAAAAACACAGCGATATAGGAGAAGTTAAGAGAGGTGCGTGAAAACACAGCGATATAGGGGAAGGTATGAGAGGTTCACGAAGGCACAGCGATATAGGGGATGCTATGGAAGGTGTGCGAAAACACAGCGATATAGGAGATGGTATGAGATGTGCATAAAAACATGGCGATATAGGGGGAGGTATGAGAGGTGCGCGTAAATACGGCGATATAGGGGAAAGTATGAGAGGTGCGCGAAAACTTGGCGTTACAGGGGAATGCATCAGAGGTGCCAGAAAATACAGCTAATTGGTGGAATACATGAGAGGTGCGCGAAAACAGGGCAATATAGGGGAAATTATGACAGGTGTGCGAAAACACGGCGATACGGGAGAATGTATCAGATGTGCTCGAAAACACAGCGGTATAGGGGAAGTATTGAGAGGATGGAATACATAGCAATCTAGGTGAAGACATGACAGGTGCGCGAAAACATGGCGATACAGGGGAAGCAATGAGAGGTGAGCAATAACACAGCGATAAAGGTGAATCTATGGGATGTGCGCGAAAAGACAGCGATATAGGGGAAGCTATGAGAGGTGCTCAAGGCACAGCGATATAGGGGATGCTATGGGAGGTGCGTGAATACACAGCGATATAGTGGACGTGATGAGATGTGCATGAAAACGCAGTGATATTAGGGAAGGTATGAGAGGTGCACAAAAACACAGCGATATAGGAGAAGTTATGAGAGGTGTGCGAAAACACAGCGATATAGGGGAAGTAATGATAGGAGCGAAAACATAGCGATATAGGTGAAGACATGCGAGGTGCGTGAAAACACGGCGATATAGGGTAAGCTATGAGATGTGAGCAATAACACAGCGATCAAGTTGAAGCTATGGGATGTGCGCGAAAACAGCGATGTAGGCGAAGCTATGGGAGGTGCGCGAAAACACAGCAATATAGGCGACGGTATGAGATGTGCATGAATACACGGCGATATTGGGGAAGGTATGAGAGGTGTGCAAAAACACAGCGATATAGGAGAAGTTAAGAGAGGTGCGTGAAAACACAGCGATATAGGGGAAGGTATGAGAGGTGCACGAAAACAGCGATATAGTGGAAGGTATGGAAGGTGCGCGAAAACAGGGCGATATTTGGGAAGGTATGAGAGGTGCGCGAAGTCACAGCAATACAAGGGATACTATGGGAGGTGCGCGAATACACAGCGATATAGGGGACGTTATGAGATGTGCATGAAAACACGGCAATATAGGGGAAGGTATAAGAACTGCGCAAAAATACAGCGAATTAGGAGAAGTTATGAGAGGTGCGCGAAAACACAGCGATATAAGGGAAGGTATGAGAGGTGCGCGAAAACACAGCGATACAGGGGACACTATGGGACGTGCGCGAAAACACAGTGATATAGGGGAAGCTATGAGAGGTGTGCGAGAATACAGCGATGTAGGGGAAATTATGAGAGGTGCGTGACAACACGGCGATACAGGGGAATGTATCAGAGGTGTGAGAAAACACAGCGATATAATGGAAGTAATGACAGGAGCGAAAACATAGCGATATAGGTGAAGACATGAGAGGTGCGTGAAAAGACAGCAATATAGGGGAAGGTATGAGAGGTCCGCGAAAACACGGCGATATATGAGAAGTTATGAGAAGTGAGTGAAAACACAGCGATATAGGTGAAGGTATGAGAGATGCGCGAAAACACAGCGACGTGGGCATAGCTATGGGAGGTGCGCGAAAGCACAGCGATATAAGGGACGGTATGAGATGTGCATGAATACACGGCAATATTGGGGAAGTCATGAGAGATGCGCGAAAACACAGCGATATAGGGGAAGGTATGAGAGGTGCACGAAAACACAACGATAAAAGGGAAGGTATGGGAGGTGTGCGAAACCAGGACGATACAGAGGAAGGTATGAGATGTGCGCGAAGGCACAGCGATATAGGGGATTCTATGGGAGGTGCGTGAATACACATCAATATGGGGGACATTATGAGATGTGATTGAAAACACGGCGATATAGGGGAAGGTATGAGAGGTGCACGAAAACACAGCGATATAGGGGAAGACATGAGAGTGCTCAAAAACAGGGCTATAAGTGGAAGCTATGGGATATGCGCGAACACATGGCGATACAGGGAAAGGTATGAGAGGTGCCTGAAAACACATCGATACAGGGGATGCTATGGGACGTGCGTGAAAACACAATGATATAGTGGAAGGTATGAGAGGTGTGCAAGAACATGGCTATATAGGGGAAATTATGAGAGCTTCCCGAAAACACGGCGATATATGAGAAGTTATGAGAGGTGAGTGAAAACACAGCGATGTAGGGGAAGGTGTGAAGGTATGAGAGGTGCACGAAAACACAGCGATATAAGGGAAGGTATGAGAGGAGCGCGAAGGCGCAGTGATATAGGGGACGGTATGAGATGTGCATGAAAACACGGAGATATCGGGGAAGAAATGAGAGATGCGTGAAAACACGGCGATATAGGGGAAAGTATGAGAGGTGCGCAAAAACACGGCGATACAGGGGAATGCATCAGAGGTGCGAGAAAACACAGCGATATCGGGGAAGTTATGAGAGAAGCAAAAACACAGCAATGTAGGGGAGACATGAGAGGTGCAAGAAAACAGGGCAATGTAGTGAGAGCTATGGGATGTGCATGAAAACAGGGCGATATAGGGGAAGGTATGGGACATGCGCGAAAACACAGTGATATAGGGGATGGTATGAGAGGTGTGCGAGAACACGGCAATATAGGCGAAATTATGAGAGGTGCGCGAAAACACGGCGATACAGGAGAAAATATCAGATGTGCGAGAAAACACAGTGATATAGGGGAATTAATGAGAAGAGCGAAAACATAGCGATCTAGGTGAAGACATGAGAGGTGCGCGAAAACACGGCGATATAGGGGAAGCTATGAGAGGTGAGCAAAAACATGGCGATATAGGGGAATCTAAGAGAGGTGAGCAATAACACAGCGATAAAGGTGAAGCTATGGGATGTGCGTGAAAAGACAGCGATATAGGAGAAGTTATGAGAGGTGCGTGAAAACACAGCGTTATGGGGGAAGATATCGAAGGTGCGCGAAAACAGGGCGATATAGGGGAAGTTATGAGAAGTACGCGAAGGCACAGCAATATAGGGGATGCTATGGTTGGTGCGCGAATACACAGCGATATAGGGGACGTTATGAGGTGTGCATGAAAACATGGCAATATAGGGGAAGCTATGAGAGGTGAGCAATAACACAGTGATAAAGGTGAATCTATGGGATGTGCACGAAAACACAGCGATATAGGGGAAGGTATGAGAGGTCCGCAAGCACAGCGATATAGGGGATGCTATGGGAGGTGCGTGAAAACACAGCGATATGGGGACGTTATGAGATGTACATTAAAACGCAGCGATATTAGGAAGATATAATAGGTGCACAAAAACACAGTGATATAGGAGAAGTTATGAGAGGTGTGTGAAAACACAGCGATATAGGGGACATGATGAGATGTGCTTAAAACACGGCGATATTGGGGAAGCCATGAGAGGTGTGCAAAAATACAGCGATATAGGAGAAATTATGAGAGGTGCGTGAAAACACAGCGATATAGAGGGAGGTATGAGAGGTGCATGAAAACACAGCGATATAGTGGAAGGTATAGAAGGTGCGCGAAAACAGGGCGATATAGGGGAAGGTATGAGAGGTGCGCGAAGTCACAGCAATACAAGGGATACTATGGGAGGTGCGCGAATACACAGCGATATAGGGGACGTTATGAGATGTGCATGAAAACACGGCAATATAGGGGAAGGTATAAGAACTGCGCAAAAATACAGCGAATTAGGAGAAGTTATGAGAGGTGCGTGAAAACAGCGATATAAGGGAAGGTATGAGAGGTGCACGAAAACACAGCGATATTGGGGAAGGTATGGGAGGTGCATGATAACAGGGCGATATAGGGGAAGTTATGAGAGGTGCGTGAAGGCACAGCGATATAGGGGATGCTATGAGAGGTGCGCGAAAACACCGTGATATAGGGAAGACATGAGAGGTGCGCAAAAACAGGGCAATATAGTGGAACCTATGGGATGAGCGCGAAACCACGGCGATACAGCGGAAAGTATCAGAGGTGCGAGAAAACACAGCGATATAAGGGACGCTATGGGACATGCGCAAAAAAACAGTGATACAGGGGAAGGTATGAGAGGTGTGCGAGAACACGGCGATATAGGGGAAATTGTAAGAGGTGCGCGAAAACATGGCAATACAGGAGAATGTATCAGAGGTGCCAGAAAACACAGCGATATAGGGGAAGTAATGATAGGAGCGAAAACATAGCGATATACGTGAAAACATGCGAGATGCGCGAAAACACGGCGATATAGGGTAAGCTATGAGAGGTGAGTAATAACACAGCGATCAAGATGAAGCTATGGGATGTGCGCGAAAACAGCGATGTAGGCGAAGCTATGGGAGGTGCGCCAAAACACAGCGATATAGGGGACGGTATGAGATGTGCATGAATACACGTCGATATTCGGGAAGCCATGAGAGGTGCCTGAAAACACAGCGATATCGGGGAAGGTATGAGAGGTGTGCAAAAACACAGCGATATAGGAGAAGTTAAGAGAGGTGCATGAAAACACAGCAATATAGGGGAAGGTATGAGAGGAGCACAAAAACACAGCGATATCGGGGAAGCTATGGGAGGTTCGCGAAAACAGGGCGATATATGGGAATTCATGAGAGGTGCACGAAGGCACAGTGATATAGGGGATGGTATGGGAGGTGCGCAAATACAGAGGTATATAGGGGACGTTATGAGATTGGCATGAAAACACATCAATATAGGGAAAGGTATGAGATGTGTGCAAAAATACATCGATATAGGGGAAGGTATGAGAGGTGCGCGAAAACAGCGATGTAGGCGAAGCTATGGGAGGTGCGCGAAAGCACAGCGATATAGGGGAAGGTATGAGATGTGCATGAATACACGGCGATAGTCGGGAAGCCATGAGAGGTGTGCAAAAACACAGCGATATAGGGGAAGGTATGAGAGCTGCGTGAAAACACAGTGATATAGGGGAAGGTATGAGAGGAGCGCGAAAACAGGGCGATAGAGGGGAGGTTATGAGAGGTGCGTGAAAACACGGTGATATTGGGGAAGGTATGAGAGGTGTGCAAAAACACAGCGGTATAGGGAAATGCATGAGAGGTGCACAAAAACAGCGATATAGGTGAAGGAATGGGAGGTGAGCGAAAACAGGGCGATATTTGGGAAGGTATGAGAGGTGCGCGAAAGCACAGTGATATGGGGAATGTATGAGAGGTGCACAAAAGCACAGCGATATAGGGGACGCTATGGGACATGCGCAAAAAAACAGTGATATAGGGGAAGGTATGAGAGGTATGCGAGAACACAGCGATATAGGGGAAATTGTAAGAGGTGCGCGAAAACATGGCAATACAGGAGAATGTATCAGAGGTGCGAGAAAACACAGCGATATAGGGGAAGTAATGATAGGAGCGAAAACATAGTGATATAGGTGAAGAAATGTGAGGTGCTCGAAAACACGGCGATATAGGGTAAGCTATGAGAGGTGAGCAATAACACAGCGATCCAGGTGAAGCTATGGGATGTGCGCAAAAACAGCGATGTAGGCGAAGCTATGGGAGGTGCGTGAAAACACAGCAATATAGGGGATGGTATGAGATGTGCATGAATACACGGCGATATTGGGGAAGACATGAGAGGTGCCTGAAAACACAGCGATATAGGAGAAGTTAAGAGAGGTGCGTGAAAACACAGCAATATAGGGGAACGTAGGAGACGAGCACGAAAATACAGCGATATCGGGGAAGGTAAGGGAGGTGCGCGAAAACAGGGCGATGTACGGGAATGCATGAGAGGTGCGCGAAGGCGCAGCGATATAGGAGAAGGTATGAGAGGTGCACGAAAACAGCGATATAGGTGAAGGAATGGGAGGTGCGCGAAAACAGGGCGATATTGGGGAAGGTATGAGAGGTGCGCGAAAACATCGCAATACAGGGGAATGCATCAGAGGTGCGAGAAAACACAGTGATATAGGGGAAGTTATGAGTGCAGCGAAAACACAGCGATATAGGGGAAGGTATGAGAGGTGAGCAAAAACACAGCGAAAAAGGTGAAGCTATATCAGGGTGTGAAAAGACAGCGATATAGGTGAAGGCATGAGAGGTGCGCGAAAACACAGCGATGTAGCGGAAGCTATGGGAGCTGCGCGAAAACACAGTGATATAGAGGAATGTATGAAATATGCATGAAACACGGCGATATCGGGGATGCCATGAGAGATGCGCAAAAACAGGGCTATATAGGGAAAAGTATGAGAGGTGCGCAAAAACACGGTAATACAGGGGAATGCATCAGAGGTGCAAGAAAACACAGCGATATAGGGGACGTTATGAGAGGAGTGAAAACAGAGCGAAATAGGGGAAGGCATGAGAGGTGCGTGAAAACAGGGCAATATAGTGGAAGCTATGAGATGTGTGCGAAAACAGGGCGATATAGGGGAAGATATGAGAGGTGCACGAAAACACAGCGATTTAGAGGAAGGTATGGGAGGTGCGCGAAAGCACAGCGATATAAGGGACGGTATGAGATGTGCATGAATACAAGGCAATATTGGGAAAGCCATGAGAGATGCGCGAAAACACAGCAATATAGGGGAAGGTATGAGAGGTGCACGAAAACACAATGATAAAAGGGAAGGTATGGGAGGTGCGCGAAAACAGGACGATATATGGGAAGGTATGAGATGTGCGTGAAGGCACAGCGATATAGGGGATTCTATGGAAAGTGCGCGAATACACAGCAATATGGGGGACGTTATGAGATGTGATTGAAAACACGGCGATATAGGGGAAGGAATGAGAGGTGTGCAAAAATACAGCGATATAGGAGAAGTTATGAGAGGTGCGTGAAAACACAGCGATATAGGGGAAGGTATGAGAGATGCACGAAAACACAGCGATATAGAGGAAGGTATGGGAGTTGCGTGAAAACACAGTGATATAGGGGAAGACATGAGAGTGCTCGAAAACAGGGCTATATAGTGGAAGCTATGGGATATGCGCGAAAACATGGCGATACAGGGAAAGGTATGAGAGGTGCCCGAAAACACAGCGATACAGGGGATGCTATGGGACGTGCGTGAAAACACAGTGATATAGTGGAAGTTATGAGAGGTGTGCAAGAACATGGCTATATAGGGGAAATTATGAGAGGTCCGCGAAAACACGGCGATATATGAGAAGTTATGAGAAGTGAGTGAAAACACAGCGATATAGGTGAAGGTATGAGAGGTGCGCGAAAACACAGCGACGTGGGCATAGCTATGGGAGGTGCGCGAAAGCACAGCGATATAAGGGACGTTATGAGATGTGCATGAATACACGGCAATATTGGGGAAGCCATGAGAGATGCGCGAAAACACAGCAATATAGGGGAAGGTATGAGAGGTGCATGAAAACACAACGATAAAAGGGAAGGTATGGGAAGTGTGCGAAAACAGGACGATATAGGGGAAAGTATGGGAGGTGCGCGAATACACAGCAATATGGGGGACATTATGAGATGTGATTGAAAACACGGCGATATAGGGGAAGGTATGAGAGGTGCGCAAAACTACAGCGATATAGGAGAAGTTATGAGAGGTGCGTGAAAACATGGCAATATAGTGGAAGGTATGGGATGTGTGCGAAAACAGGGCGATATAGGGGAAGGTATGAGAGGTGCGCGAAGGCACAGCGATATAGGGGATGCTATGGGAGGTGCGCGAATACACAGCGATATAGGGGACGTTATGAGATGTGCATAAAAACACAGCAATAAAGGGGAAGTTATGAGAGGTGTGCAAAAATACAGCAATACTGGGGAAGTTATGAGAGGTGCGTGAAAACACAGCGATATAGAGGACAGTATTGGAAGTGCGCGAAAACACAGTGATATAGGGGAAGACATGAGAGTGCTCGAAAACAGGGCTATACAGTGGAAGCTATGGGATATGCGCGAAAACATGGCGATGCAGGGAAAGGTATGAGAGGTGCCCGAAAACTCAGCGATACAGGGGATGCTGTGGGACGTGCGCGAAAACACAGTGATATAGTGCAAGGCATGAGAGGTGTGGAAGAACATGGCTATATAGGGGAAATTATGAGAGGTCCGCGAAAACACGGCGATATATGAGAAGTTATGAGAGGTGAGTGAAAACACAGCGATATAGGGGAAGGTGTGAAGGTATGAGAGGTGCACGAAAACACAGCGATATAGGGGAAGGTATGAGAGGTGCGCGAAGGCACAGTGATATAGGGGACGGTATGAGATGTGCATGAAAACACGAAGATATCGGGGAAGAAATGAGAGATGCGTGAAAACACGGTGATATAGGGGAAAATATGAGAGGTGCGCAAAAACACGGCGATACAGGGGAATGCATCAGGGGTGCGAGAAAACACAGCGATATAGGGGAAGTAATGAGAGAAGCAAAAACACAGCGATGTAGAGGAGACATGAGAGGTGCACGAAAACAGGGCAATGTAGTGAGAGCTATGGGATGTGCATGAAAACAGGGCGATAAAGGGGAAGGTATGAGAGCTGCGCGAAACACAGCAATATAGGGGACTCCATGGGACGTGCGAGAAAACACAGTGATATAGGGGGAGGTATGCGAGCTGCGCGAGAACACGGTGATATAGGGGAAAGTAGGAGAGGTCCGCGAAATCTTGGCGTTATAGGGGAATACATCAGAGGTGTGAGAAAACACAGCGATGTAGGGGAAGACATGAGAGGTGCGCGAAAACAGGGCAATGTAGTGGAAGCTATGGGACGTGCGCGAAAACACAGTGATATAGGGGATGGTATGAGAGGTGTGCAAGAACACGGCGATATAGGCGAAATTATGAGAGGTGCGCGAAAACACGGCGATACAGGAGAATATATCAGATGTGCGAGAAAACACAGCGATATAGGGGAATTAATGAGAAGAGCGAAAACATAGCGATCTAGGTGAAGACATGAGAGGTGCGCGAAAACACGGCGATATAGGGGAAGCTATGAGAGGTGAGCAAAAATATGGCGATATAGGGGAATCTATGAGAGGTGAGCAATAACACAGCGATAAACGTGAAGCTATGGGATGTGCGCGAAAAGACAGCGATATAGGAGAAGTTATGAGAGGTGCGTGAAAACACAGCGATATGGGGAAAGTATGGAAGGTGCGCGAAAACAGGGATATATAGGGGAAGTTATGAGAGGTGCACGAAGGCACAGCAATATAGGTGATACTATGGCAGGTGCGCGAATACACAGTGATATATGGGACGTTAAGAGATGTGCATTAAAACACGGCAATATTGGGGAAGCCATGAGAGGTGATCAGAAATACGGCGATATAGGAGAAATTATGAGAGGTGCGTGAAAACACAGCGATATAGAGGGAGGTATGAGTGGTGCATGAAAACACAGCGATATAGTGGAAGGTATGGAAGGTGCGCGAAAACAGGGCGATATTAGGGGAAGGTATGAGAGGTGCGCGAAGGCACAGCAATACAAGGGATGCTATGGGAGGTGCGCGAGATGACACAGCGATATAGGGGACGTTATGATGGTGTGCATGAAAACATGGCAATATAGGGGAAGCTATGAGAGGGTGAGCAATAACACAGTGATAAAGGTGAATCTATGGGATGTGCGCGAAACACAGCGATATAGTGGGAAGGTATGAGAGGTCCGCAAGCACAGCGATATAGGGGATGCTATGGGAGGTGCGTGAAAACACAGCGATATGGGAACGTTTATGAGATGTACATTAAACGCAGCGATATTAGGAAGATATAATAGGTGCACAAAAACACAGTGATATAGGAGAAGTTATGAGAGGTGTGTGAAACACAGCGATATAGGGGACGTGATGAGATGTGCATGAAAACGCAATGATATTAGGGAAGGTATGAGAGGTGCACAAGAACACAGCGAAATAGGAGAAGTTATGAAAGGTGTGTGAAAACACAGTGATTTAGGGGGAGGTATGAGAGGTGCATGAAAACACAGCGATATAGGGGAAGGTATGGAAGGTGCGCGAAAACAGAGCGATATAGGTGAAAGTATGGTAGGTGCACGAAGGCACAGCAATATAAGGGATGCTATGGGATGTGCGCGAATAACACAGCGATATAGGGACGTTATGAGATATGCATGAAAAACACGGCAATATAGGGGAAGATATAAGAAACTGCGCAAAAATACAGTGATATAGGAGAAGTTATGAGAGGCGTGTGAAAACACAGTGATATAGGGGGAGTATGAGAGATGCAAGAAAACACAGCAATATAGGGGAAGGTATGGAAGATGCGCGAAAACAGGGCGATATAGGGGAAGGTATGGGACGTGTGCGAAAACAGGAGCGATATAGGGGAAGGTATGAGAGGTGCACGAAGGCACAGCGATATAGGGGATGCTATGGAGGTGCGCGAATACACAGCGATATAGGGACGTTATGAGATGTGCATAAAAACACAGCAATATAGGAGAAGTTATGAGAGGTGCGCCAAAATACAGCAATACAGGGGATGTTATGAGAGGTGCGTGAAAACACAGCGATATAAGGGGAGGAATGAGAGGTACACGAAAACACAGCGATATTGGGGAAGACATGAGAGGTGCGTTAAAACAGAGCGATATAGGGGACGCTATTGGACATGCGCGAAAACACAGTGATATAGGGGAAGATATGAGAGGTGTGCGAGAGCTTGGCGATATAGGTGAAATTATGAGAGGTGCGCGAAAACACGTTGATACAGGGAAACTGTATCAGAAGTGCGAGAACACAGAGCGATATGGGGGAAGTAATGAGAGATTCGGAAACACAGCGATATAGATGAAGAAATGAGAGGTGCACGAAACCACGGCAATATAGGGGAAGGTATGAGAGATGCGCAAAAACACAGCGATGTAGGCGAAGCCATGGGAGTTGCACGGGAAACAGGGCGATATAGGGGAAGGTATGAGCGATGCGCGAAGGCACAGCGATATAGGGATGCTAAGGGAGGTGCGTGAATACACAAAGATATATGGGACGTTATGAGATGTGCATGAAAACACGGCTATATTGGGGAAGCCATGAGAGGTGTGCAAAATTACGGCGATATAGGAGAAGGTATGAGAGCTGCGTGAAAAACACAATGATATAGGGGAAGGTATGAGAGGAGCGCGAAAACAGGGCCATAGAGGGGAGGTTATGAGAGGTGCGTGAAAACATGGTGATATTGAGGAAGGTATGAGAGGTGTGCAAAAACACAGCGGTATACGGAAATTCATGAGAGGTACACGAAAACAGCGATATGGGTGAAGGAATGGGAGGTGCGCGAAAACAGGGCGATATTTGGGAAGGTATGAGAGGTGCGCGAAAGCACAGTGATATAAGGGAAGCTATGGGAGGTGCGCGAATATACAGCGATATAGAGGACGTTATGAGATGTGCATGACAACATGGCTATATAGGGGAATCTATGAGAGGTGGGCAATACCACAGCGATAAAGGTGAATCTATGGGATGTGCGCGAAAAGACAGCGATATAGGGGAAGTTATGAGAGCTCCGCAAGCACAGCGATATAGGGGGAGGTATGAGAGGTGCACGAAAACACAGCGATATAGGGGACGTGATGAGATGTGCATGAAAACGCAGTGATATTAGGGAAGGTATGAGAGGTGTGTGAAAATACAGCGATATAGGGGGAGGTATGAGAGGGGCATGAAAACACAGCGATATAGGGGAAGGTATGTAAGGTGCGCGAAAACAGGGCGATATAGGGGAAGGTATGAGAGGTGCGCGAAGTCACAGCAATATAAGGGATGCTATGGGATGTGCGCAAATACACAGCGATATAGGGGAAGTTATGAGATGTGCATGAAAACACGGCAATATAGGGGAAGGTATAAGAGCTGCGCAAAAATACAGTGATATAGGAGAAGTTATGAGAGGTGCGTGAAAACACAGCGATATAAGGGAAGGTATGAGAGGTGCACGAAAACACAGCGATATTGGGGAAGGTATGGGAGGTGAGCAATAACACAGCGATAAAGGTGAATCTATGGGATGTGCGCGAAAACACAGCGATATAGGGGAAGGTATGAGAGGTCCGCAAGCACAGCGATATAGGGGATGCTATGGGAGGTGCGTGAAAACACAGCGATATGGGGACGTTATGAGATGTACATTAAAACGCAGCGATATTAGGGAGATATAATAGGTGCACAAAAACACAGTGATATAGGAGAAGTTATGAGAGGTGTGTGAAAACACAGCGATATTGGGGACGTTATGAGATGTGCATGAAAACACGGCAATATAGGGGAAGGTATAAGAACTGCGCAAAAATACAGTGATATAGGAGAAGTTATGAGAGGCGTGTGAAAACACAGTGATATAGGGGGAGGTATGAGAGATGCAAGAAAACACAGCGATATAGGGGAAGGTATGGAAGATGCGCGAAAACAGGGCGATATAGGGGAAGGTATGGGACGTGTGCGAAAACAGGGCGATATAGGGGAAGGTATGAGAGGTGCGCGAAGGGACAGCGATATAGGGGATGCTATGGGAGGTGCGCGAATACACAGCGATATAGGGGACGTTATGAGATGTGCATAAATACACGGCAATATAGGAGAAGTTATGAGAGGTGCGCCAAAATACAGCAATACAGGGGATGTTATGAGAGGTGCGTGAAAACACAGCGATATAAGGGGAGGAATGAGAGGTACACGAAAACACAGCGATATTGGGGAAGACATGAGAGGTGCGTTAAAACAGAGCGATATAGGGGACGCTATTGCACATGCGCGAAAACACAGTGATATAGGGGAAGATATGAGAGGTGTGCGAGAGCTCGGCAATATAGGTGTAATTATGAGAGGTGCGCGAAAACACGTTGATACAGGGAACTGTATCAGAAGTGCGAGAACACAGAGCGATATGGGGGAAGTAATGAGAGATTCGGAAACACAGCGATATAGATGAAGAAATGAGAGGTTGACGAAACCACGGCAATATAGGGGAAGGTATGAGAGATGCGCAAAAACACAGCGATGTAGGCGAAGCCATGGGAGTTGCACGGGAAACAGGGCGATATAGGGGAAGGTATGAGCGATGCGCGAAGGCACAGCGATATAGGGGATGCTAAGGGAATACACAGAGATATATGGGACGTTATGAGATTTGCATGAAAACACGGCTATATTGGGGAAGCCATGAGAGGTGTGCAAAATTACGGCGATATAGGAGAAGGTATGAGAGCTGCGTGAAAACACAATGATATAGGGGAAGGTATGAGAGGAGCGCGAAAACAGGGCCATAGAGGGGAGGTTATGAGAGGTGCGTGAAAACATGGTGATATTGAGGAAGGTATGAGAGGTGTGCAAAAACACAGCGGTATACGGAAATTCATGAGAGGTACACGAAAACAGCGATATGGGTGAAGGAATGGGAGGTGCGCGAAAACAGGGCGATATTTGGGAAGGTATGAGAGGTGCGCGAAAGCACAGTGATATAAGGGAAGCTATGGGAGGTGCGCGAATATACAGCGATATAGAGGACGTTATGAGATGTGCATGACAACATGGCTATATAGGGGAATCTATGAGAGGTGGGCAATACCACAGCGATAAAGGTGAATCTATGGGATGTGCGCGAAAAGACAGCGATATAGGGGAAGTTATGAGAGCTCCGCAAGCACAGCGATATAGGGGGAGGTATGAGAGGTGCACGAAAACACAGCGATATAGGGGACGTGATGAGATGTGCATGAAAACGCAGTGATATTAGGGAAGGTATGAGAGGTGTGTGAAAATACAGCGATATAGGGGGAGGTATGAGAGGGGCATGAAAACACAGCGATATAGGGGAAGGTATGTAAGGTGCGCGAAAACAGGGCGATATAGGGGAAGGTATGAGAGGTGCGCGAAGTCACAGCAATATAAGGGATGCTATGGGATGTGCGCAAATACACAGCGATATAGGGGAAGTTATGAGATGTGCATGAAAACACGGCAATATAGGGGAAGGTATAAGAGCTGCGCAAAAATACAGTGATATAGGAGAAGTTATGAGAGGTGCGTGAAAACACAGCGATATAAGGGAAGGTATGAGAGGTGCACGAAAACACAGCGATATTGGGGAAGGTATGGGAGGTGCGCGAAAACAGGGCAATATAGGGGAAATTATGAAAGGTGTGCGAAAACACGGCGATACGGGAGAATGTATCAGATGTGCGAGAAAACACAGCGATATAGAGGAAGTATTGAGAGGATCGAATGCATAGTGATCTAGGTGAAGACATGAGAGGTGCGCGAAAACATGGCGATATAGGGGAAGCTATGAGAGGTGAGCAAAAACACGGCGATACAGGGGAAGCTATGAGAGGTGAGCAATAACACAGCGATAAAGGTGAATCTATGGGATGTGCGCGAAAAGACAGCGATATAGGGGAAGCTATGAGAGGTGCGCAAGGCACAACAATATAGGGGATGCTATGGGAGGTGCGTGAATGCACAGCGATATAGTGGACGTGATGAGATGTGCATGAAAACGCAATGATATTCGGGAAGGTATGAGAGGTGCACAAAAACACAGCGATATAGGGGAAGGTATGAAAGGTGCACGAAAACGCAGTGATATAAGGGAAGGTATAGGAGATGCGCGAAAACAGGGCGATACAGGGAAGTTATGAGAGGTGCGCGAAGGCACAGCGATATAGGGGATGCTATGGGAGGTGCGCGAATACACAGCGATATAGGGGACGTTATGAGATGTGCATGAAAACGCGGCTATATTGGGGAAGCCATGAGAGGTGTGCAAAAATACAGCAATACAGGGGAAGTTATGAGAGCTGCGTGAAAACACACTGATATAGGGGAATGTATGAGAGGAGTGCAAAAACAGGGCGATATAGGGGAAGGTATGGGAGGTGCTCGAAAACCCAGCGACAATGGGGACGTTATGAGATGTGCGTGAAAACACATGATATTGGGGAATGTATGAGAGTTGTGCAAAAACACAGCGGTATACGGAAATGCATGAGAGGTGCACGAAAACAGCGATATAGGTGAAGGAATGGGAGGTGCGCGAAAACAGGGCGATATTTGGGAAGGTATGAGAGGTGCGCAAAGGCACAGTGATATAAGGGATGCTATGGGAGGTGCGCGAATACACAGCGATATAGAGGACGTTATGAGATGTGCTTAACAACACGGCGATATAGGGTAAGTTATGAGAGGTGCGCAAAAACACGGCGATATAGGGGAAGTTAAGAGAGGTGCGTGAAAACACAGCGATATAGGGGAAGGTATGAGAGGAGCGCGAAAACACAGTGGTATAGGGGACGGTATGAGATGTGCATGAAGACACCGTGATATCGGGGAAGCCATCAGTGGTGCGAGAAAACACAGTGATATAGGGGATGGTATGAGATGTGCATGAATACATGGCGATATTGGGGATTCCATGAGAGGTGTGCAAAAATACAGCGATATTGGGAAGGTATGGGAGGTGCGCGAAAACAGGGCGATATTGGGGAAGGTATAAGAGGTGCGCGAAAACATCGCAATACAGGGGAATGCATCAGAGGTGCGAGAAAACACAGTGATATAGGGGAAGTTATGAGAGCAGTGAAAACACAGCGATATAGGGGAAGACATGAGATGTCCGCGAAAACACGGCGATATAGTGGAAGCTATGAGACGTGCGCAAAAACACAGCGATAAAGGTGAAGCTATATCAGGGTGCGAAAAGACAGCGATATAGGTGAAGGCATGAGAGGTGTGCGAAAACACAGCGATGTAGCGGAAGCTATGGGATGTGCGCGAAAACACAGCGATATAGGGGAATGTATGAAATATGCATGAAACACGGCGATATCGGGGATGCCATGAGAGATGCGCAAATACACGGCTATAAAGGGAAAAGTATGAGAGGTGCGCAAAAACACGGCGATACAGGGGAATGCAACAGAGGAGCAAGAAAACACAGCGATATAGGGGACGTTATGAGAGGAGCGAAAACAGAGCGACATAGGGGAAGGCATGAGAGGTGCGCGAAAACAGGGCAATATGGTGGAAGCTATGGGATGTGTGCGAAAACAGGGCGATATAGGGGAAGGTATGAGAGGTGCGCGAAAAGACAGCGATATAGGGGAAGGTACGAGAGATGCACGAAAACACAGCGATATCGGGGAAGGTATGGGAGCTGCGCGAAAACAGGGAGATATAGGGGAAGGTATGAGAGGTGCGCGAAAACATAGCGATATAGGGGACGCTATGGGACGTGCGCGAAAACACAGTGATATAGGGGAAGGTATGAGAGGTGCACAAAAACACAGAGATATAGGGGAAGTTATGAGAGGTGCGCAAAAATACAGCAATGTAGGAGAAGTTATGAGAGGTGTGTGAAAACACAGCGATATAGGGGAAGGTATGAGAGGTGCATGAAAACGGCGATATAGGGGAAGGTATGAGAGGTGCGCAAACGCACAGCGATATAGGGGATGCTATGGGAGGTGCGTGAATACACAGCGATATAGGGGACGTTATGAGATGTGCATAACAATACGGCGATATAGGGGAAGTTATGAGAGGTGCGCAAAAACACGGCGATGTAGGGGAAGCTATGAGAGGTGAGCAATAACACAGCGATAAAGGTGAATCTATGCGATGTGCGCGAAAAGACAGCGATATAGGGAAAGGTATGAGAGGTGTGTGAAAACACAGCGATATAGGGGACGCTATTGGACGTGCGCGAAAACACAGTGATATAGGGGAAGATATGAGAGGTGTGCGAGAACACGGCGATACAGGGGAATGTAACAGAGGTGCGAGAACACAGAGCGATATAGGGGAAGTAATGAGAGGAGCGGAAACTTAGCGATACAGGTGAAGACATGAGAATTGCGTGAAAACACAGCGATATTGGGGAAGCCATGAGAGGTGAGCGACAGCACAGCGGTATAGGGGACACTATGGAAGTGCGCGAATACCCAGCGATATAGGGGACATTAACAGACGTGCATGAAAACACGGCGATATTGGGGAAGCCACGAGAGGTGCACAAAAATACAGCGATATGGGAGAAGTTATAAGAGGTGCGTGAAAACACAACGATATTGGGGGAGGTATGAGAGGTGCATGAAAACATGGCGATATAGGGGAAGGTATGAGAGGTGCGCAAAGGCACAGCAATATAGGCGATGCAATGGGAGGTGCGCGAAAACACAGTGATATAGGGGAAGACATGAGAGGTGCAGAAAAACACTGCGATACAGGGGAAGCTATGACAGATGAGCAATAACACAGCAATAAAGGTGAATCTATGGGATGTGCGCGAAAAGTCAGCGATATAGGGGAAGGTATGAGAGGTGCGCAAGGCACAGCGATATAGGGGGAGGTATGAGAGGTGCATGAAAACACAGCGATATAGGGGAAGGTATGGAAGGTGCTCGAAAACAGGGTGATATAGATGAATTTATGAGAGGTATGTGAAGGCACAGCAATATAGGGGATGCTATGGAAGGTGCGCGAAAACACAGTGATATAGGGGAAGACATGAGAGGTGCGCGAAAACATGGCAATATAGGGGAAGCTATGAGAGGTGAGCAAAAACACGGCGATGCAGGGGAAGCTATGAGAGGTGAGCAATAACACAGCGATAGTGAATCTATGGGATGTGCGCAAAAAGACAGCGATTTAGGGGAAGGAATGAGAGGTGCGCAAGGCACAGTGATATAGGGGATGTATGGGAGGTGCGTGAATACACAGCGATATAGGGGACGTGATGAGATGTGCATGAAAACGCAGCGATATTAGGGAAGTTATGAGAGGTGCACAAATTCACAGCGATATAGGAGAAGTTATGAGAGGTGTGTGAAAACACAGCGATATAGGGAAGGTATGAGAGGTGCACGAAAACAGCGATATAGGTGAAGGAATGGCAGGTGCGCGAAACCAGGGCGATATAGGTGAATGACTGCGAGGAGCACAAAAACAGGGCGATATAGGGGAAGATATGAGAGGTGCGCGAAAGCACAGCGTAATAGGGGATGCTATGGGAGGTGCGCGAATACACAGCGATATAGGGGATGTTATGAGATGTGCATAACAATACGGCGATATAAGGGAAGTTATAAGAGGTGCGCAAAAACACTGCAATGTAGGGGAAGCTATGAGAGGTGAGCAATAACACAGCGATAAAGGTGAATCTATGCGATGTGCGCGAAAAGACAGCGATATAGGGAAAGGTATGAGAGGTGTGTGAAAACACAGCGATATAGGGGACGGTATGAGAGGTGTGTGAAAACACAGCGATATAGGGCACGGTACGAGATGTGCATGAATACACAGCGATAGTCGGGAAACCATGAGAGTTGTGCGAAAACAAGGCGATATAGAGGAAGTTATGAGAGGTGAGCAAAAGTACAGCGATATAGGGGACGTTATGAGATGTGCATGAAAACACAGCGATATACGGAAAGGTATGAGAGGTGCACGAAGGCACAGCGATATAGGGGATGCTATGGGAGGTGCGCGAAAACACAGTGATATAGGGGACGGTATGAGATGTGTATGAAAACACGGCAATATATGAGAAGCTATGAGAGGTGCACGAAAACACGGCGATACAGGGGAAAGTATGAGAGGTGCGCGAAAACTTGGCATTACAGGCAAATGCATCAGAGGTGCGAGAAAAGACAGCGATGTAGGGGAAGACATGAGAGGTGCGCAAAAACAGGGCAATATAATGGAAGCTATGGATGTGCGCAAAAACAGGGCGATGTAGGGGAAGTTAAGAGAGCTGCGCGAAAGCACAGCGATATAGGGGAATCTATGGGACATGCGCGAAAACACACTGATATAGGGGAAGGTTAAGAGATGTGCGAGAACACGGCGATATAGGGGAAATTATGAGAGGTGCGCAAAAACACGGCGATACGGGAGAATGTATCAGACGTGCGAGGAAACACAGCGATATAGGGGAAGTAATGAGAGGAGCAAAAACATAGCGATCTCGGTGAAGACATGAGAGGTGCACGAAAACACGGCGATATGGGGGAAGCTATGAGAGGTGAGCAAAAACACTGCGATACAGGGGAAGGTATGAGAGGTGAGCAATAACACAGCGATAAAGGTGAATCTATGGGATGAGCGCGAAAAGACAGCGATATAGGGGAAGCTATGAGATGTGCGCAAGGCACAGCGATATAGGGGATGCTATGGGAGGTGCGTGAATACACAGCAATATAGGGAACGTGATGAGATGTGCATGAAAACGCAGCGATATTAGGGAAGGTGTGAGAGGTGCACAAAAACACAGCGATATAGGGGACAGTATGAGATGTGAATGAATACACGGCGATAGACGGGAAACAATGAGAGGAGTTCAAAAACACAGCGATATAGGGAAAGTTATGAGAGGTGCGTGAAAACACAGTGATATAGGGGAAGGTATGAGAGGAGCGTGAAAACAGGGCGATATAGGGGAGGTTATGAGAGATGCGTGGAAACCCAGCGATATAGGGGAGATTATGAGATGTGCATGAAAACACGGCGATATAGGGGAAGGTATGAGAGGTGCGCGAAGGCACAGCGATATAGGGAATGTTATGGGAGGTGCACGAATACACAGCGAAATAGGGGACGTTATGAGATGTGCATGAAAACACAGCGATATAGGGGAAGGTCTGAAAGGTGCACGAAAACGCAGCGATACAAGGGAAGGTATAGGATGAGCGCGAAAACAGGGCGATATAGGGGAATGTATGAGAGGTGCACGAAGGCACAGCGATATAGGGGATGCTATGGGAAGTGCGTGAAAACACAGTAATATAGGGGACGTTATGAGATGTGTATAAAAACACGGCGATATAGGGGGAGGTATCAGATGTGCGAGAAAACACAGCGATATAGGGGAAGTATTGAGAGGAGCGAAAACATAGCGATCTAGGTGAAGACATGAGAGGTGCGTGAAAACATGGCGATATGGGGGAAGCTATGAGAGGTGAGCAAAAACACGGCGATACAGGGGAAGCTATGAGAGGTGAGCAATAACACAGCGATAAAGGTGAATCTATGGGATGTGCACGAAAAGACAGCGATATAGGTGATGCTATGGGAGGTGCGTGAATACACAGCAATATAGGGAACGTGATGAGATGTGCATGAAAACGCAGCAATATTAGGGAAGGTATGAGAGGTGCACAAAAACACAGCGATATAGGAAAAGTTATGAGAGGTGTGCGAAAACACAGCGATATAGGGGAAGGTATGGGAGGTGCACGAATACACAGCGATATAGGGGACATTATGAGATGTGCATAAAAACACGGCGATATTGGGGAAGTTATGAGAGGTGAGCAATAATACAGCAATAGAGCAGAAGTTATTAGAGGTGCGTGAAAACATAGCGATATAGGGGGAGGTATGAGAGGTACACGAAAACACAGCAATATAGGGGAAGGTATGGGAGGTGCTCGAAAGCAGGGTGATATAGGGGAAGTTATGAGAGGTGCGTGAAAACCCAGCGATATAGGAGACGTTATGAGATGTGCATGAAAACACGGCGTTATAGGGGAATGTATGAGAGGTGCACGAAAATGCAGCGTTATAAGGGCAGGTATAGGAGGTGCGTGATAACAGGGCTCTATAGGGGAAGATATGAGAGGTGCACAAAAGCACATTCGATATAGGGGATGCTATGGTAGGTGAGCAAAAACACAGCGATATAGGAGACGGTATGCGATGTGCATAAAAACGTGGCGATATACTGGGAGGTATGAGAGGTGCGCATAAACACGGCGATATAGGAGAAAGTATGAGAGGTGCGCGAAAACTTGGCATTACAAGGGAATGCATCAGAAGTGCCAGAAAACACAGCGATGTAGTGGAATACATGAGAGGTGCGCGAAAACAGGGCAATATAGTGGAAGCTATGGGATATGCATGAAAACAGGGCGATATAGGGGAAGGTATGAGAGGTTCGCGAAAACACAGCGATATAGGGGACGCAATGGGACGTTCACGAAAACACAGTGATATAGGGGAAGGTATGAGAGGTGTGCGAGAACACGGCGATATCGGGGAAATTATGAGAGGTGTGCGAAAATACGACGATACGGGCGAATGTATCAGATGTGCGAGAAAACACAGCGATATAGGGGAAGTATTGAGAGGAGCGAAAACATAGCGATCTAGGTGAAGACATGAGAGGTGCGCAAAAATACGGCGATATGGGGGAAGCTGTGAGAGGTGAGCAAAAACACGGCGATACAGGGGAAGCTATGAGAGGTGAGCAATAACACAGCGATAAAGGTGAATCTATGGGAGGTGCACGAAAAGACAGCGATATAGGCGAAGCTATGAGAGGTGCGCAAGGCACAGCGATATAGGGGATGCTATGGGAGGTGCGTGAATACACAGCGATATAGGGGACGTGATGAGATGTGCATGAAAACGCAGCAATATTAGGGAAGTTATGAGAGGTGCACTAAAACACTGCGATATAGGAGACGTTACGAGAGGTGCGCAATAATACAGCAATATAGGAGAATTTATTAGCGGTGCGTGAAAACACAGCAATATAGGGGGAGGTATGAGAGGTACACGAAAACACAGCGATATAGGGGAAGGTATGGGAGGTGCTCGAAAGCAGGGTGATATAGGGGAAGTTATGAGAGGTGCGTGAAAACTCAGCGATATAGGGGACGTTATGAGATGTGCATGAAAACACAGCGATATAGGGGAAGGTATGAGAGTTGCGCGAAGGCACAGCGATAAAGGTGAATCTATGGGATGTGCGCAAAAAGACAGCGATATAGGGGAAGTTATGAGAGCTCCGCAAGCACAGCGATATAGGGGGAGGTATGAGAGGTGCACGAAAACACAGCGATATAGGGGACGTGATGAGATGTGCATGAAAACGCAGTGATATTAGGGAAGGTATGAGAGGTGTGTGAAAATACAGCGATATAGGGGGAGGTATGAGAGGGGCATGAAAACACAGCGATATAGGGGAAGGTATGTAAGGTGCGCAAAAACAGGGCGATATAGGGGAAGGTATGAGAGGTGCACGAAGTCACAGCAATATAAGGGATGCTATGGGATGTGCGCAAATACACAGCGATATAGGGGACGTTATGAGATGTGCATGAAAACACGGCAATATAGGGGAAGGTATAAGAGCTGCGCAAAAATACAGTGATATAGGAGAAGTTATGAGAGGTGCGTGAAAACACAGCGATATAAGGGAAGGTATGAGAGGTGCACGAAAACACAGCGATATTGGGGAAGGTATGGGAGGTGCGCGAAAACAGGGCAATATAGGGGAAATTATGAAAGGTGTGCGAAAACACGGCGATACGGTAGAATGTATCAGATGTGCGAGAAAACACAGCGATATAGAGGAAGTATTGAGAGGATCGAATGCATAGTGATCTAGGTGAAGACATGAGAGTTGCGCGAAAACATGGCGATATAGGGGAAGCTATGAGAGGTGAGCAAAAACACGGCGATACAGGGGAAGCTATGAGAGGTGAGCAATAACACAGCGATAAAGGTGAATCTATGGGATGTGCGCGAAAAGACAGCGATATAGGGGAAGCTATGAGAGGTGCGCAAGGCACAGCAATATAGGGGATGCTATGGGAGGTGCGTGAATGCACAGCGATATAGTGGACGTGATGAGATGTGCATGAAAACGCAATGATATTCGGGAAGGTATGAGAGGTGCACAAAAACACAGCGATATAGGAGAAGTTATGAGAGGTGCACGAAAACACAGCAATATAGGGGAAGGTATGAAAGGTGCACGAAAACGCAGTGATACAAGGGAAGGTATAGGAGATGCGCGAAAACAGGGCGATACAGGGAAGGTATGAGAGGTGCGTGAAGGCACAGCGATATAGGGGATGCTATGGGAGGTGCGCGAATACACAGCGATATAGGGGACGTTATGAGATGTGCATGAAAACGCGGCTATATTGGGGAAGCCATGAGAGGTGTGCAAAAATACAGCAATACAGGGGAAGTTATGAGAGCTGCGTGAAAACACACTGATATAGGGGAATGTATGAGAGGAGTGCAAAAACAGGGCGATATAGGGGAAGCTATGAGAGGTGAGCAATAACACAGCGATAAAGGTGAATCTATGGGATGTGCGCGAAAACACAGCGATATAGGGGAAGGTATGAGAGGTCCGCAAGCACAGCGATATAGGGGATGCTATGGGAGGTGCGTGAAAACACAGCGATATGGGGACGTTATGAGATGTACATTAAAACGCAGCGATATTAGGGAGATATAATAGGTGCACAAAAACACAGTGATATAGGAGAAGTTATGAGAGGTGTGTGAAAACACAGCGATATTGGGGACGTTATGAGATGTGCATGAAAACACGGCAATATAGGGGAAGGTATAAGAACTGCGCAAAAATACAGTGATATAGGAGAAGTTATGAGAGGCGTGTGAAAACACAGTGATATAGGGGGAGGTATGAGAGATGCAAGAAAACACAGCGATATAGGGGAAGGTATGGAAGATGCGCGAAAACAGGGCGATATAGGGGAAGGTATGGGACGTGTGCGAAAACAGGGCGATATAGGGGAAGGTATGAGAGGTGCGCGAAGGGACAGCGATATAGGGGATGCTATGGGAGGTGCGCGAATACACAGCGATATAGGGGACGTTATGAGATGTGCATAAATACACGGCAATATAGGAGAAGTTATGAGAGGTGCGCCAAAATACAGCAATACAGGGGATGTTATGAGAGGTGCGTGAAAACACAGCGATATAAGGGGAGGAATGAGAGGTACACGAAAACACAGCGATATTGGGGAAGACATGAGAGGTGCGTTAAAACAGAGCGATATAGGGGACGCTATTGCACATGCGCGAAAACACAGTGATATAGGGGAAGATATGAGAGGTGTGCGAGAGCTCGGCAATATAGGTGTAATTATGAGAGGTGCGCGAAAACACGTTGATACAGGGAACTGTATCAGAAGTGCGAGAACACAGAGCGATATGGGGGAAGTAATGAGAGATTCGGAAACACAGCGATATAGATGAAGAAATGAGAGGTTGACGAAACCACGGCAATATAGGGGAAGGTATGAGAGATGCGCAAAAACACAGCGATGTAGGCGAAGCCATGGGAGTTGCACGGGAAACAGGGCGATATAGGGGAAGGTATGAGCGATGCGCGAAGGCACAGCGATATAGGGGATGCTAAGGGAATACACAGAGATATATGGGACGTTATGAGATTTGCATGAAAACACGGCTATATTGGGGAAGCCATGAGAGGTGTGCAAAATTACGGCGATATAGGAGAAGGTATGAGAGCTGCGTGAAAACACAATGATATAGGGGAAGGTATGAGAGGAGCGCGAAAACAGGGCCATAGAGGGGAGGTTATGAGAGGTGCGTGAAAACATGGTGATATTGAGGAAGGTATGAGAGGTGTGCAAAAACACAGCGGTATACGGAAATTCATGAGAGGTACACGAAAACAGCGATATGGGTGAAGGAATGGGAGGTGCGCGAAAACAGGGCGATATTTGGGAAGGTATGAGAGGTGCGCGAAAGCACAGTGATATAAGGGAAGCTATGGGAGGTGCGCGAATATACAGCGATATAGAGGACGTTATGAGATGTGCATGACAACATGGCTATATAGGGGAATCTATGAGAGGTGGGCAATACCACAGCGATAAAGGTGAATCTATGGGATGTGCGCGAAAAGACAGCGATATAGGGGAAGTTATGAGAGCTCCGCAAGCACAGCGATATAGGGGGAGGTATGAGAGGTGCACGAAAACACAGCGATATAGGGGACGTGATGAGATGTGCATGAAAACGCAGTGATATTAGGGAAGGTATGAGAGGTGTGTGAAAATACAGCGATATAGGGGGAGGTATGAGAGGGGCATGAAAACACAGCGATATAGGGGAAGGTATGTAAGGTGCGCGAAAACAGGGCGATATAGGGGAAGGTATGAGAGGTGCGCGAAGTCACAGCAATATAAGGGATGCTATGGGATGTGCGCAAATACACAGCGATATAGGGGAAGTTATGAGATGTGCATGAAAACACGGCAATATAGGGGAAGGTATAAGAGCTGCGCAAAAATACAGTGATATAGGAGAAGTTATGAGAGGTGCGTGAAAACACAGCGATATAAGGGAAGGTATGAGAGGTGCACGAAAACACAGCGATATTGGGGAAGGTATGGGAGGTGCGCGAAAACAGGGCAATATAGGGGAAATTATGAAAGGTGTGCGAAAACACGGCGATACGGGAGAATGTATCAGATGTGCGAGAAAACACAGCGATATAGAGGAAGTATTGAGAGGATCGAATGCATAGTGATCTAGGTGAAGACATGAGAGGTGCGCGAAAACATGGCGATATAGGGGAAGCTATGAGAGGTGAGCAAAAACACGGCGATACAGGGGAAGCTATGAGAGGTGAGC